>NC_077234.1:21151248-21228748 GCF_027887165.1 Monodelphis domestica
GGCCACAAAAATGTCCACTGAACGCCGATGGTGGTCACTCACCGTTCTGAACATTCTGGTTCTGATCGTGCTGGATCCAGTCACCTGTTAAAACATTCAAAGATGAACAGCTTTGAAGGGAAAGGACCGATTCGGGCAGAAACAAGGCACAGGGGGCCTGACGAGAACATGTAAAAAGTGTCTCCCCCACAGGGATGCCGGGACATCCCTGCCATCGTCTGCTCAGGTCTGGGCTCGATTCTGCCTCTATCGGCTTGGAGGCAGCAGGCGTGGGGGCCCGTCTCCCACCCAGCTGGCCTCGGGCTGATTCTCCGCAGGAAGAGGCCAGTTGTCCTGGGCTCTGCACCCAGTGGGCCTTCATTCTCCCTCGTGCTTTCTTCCTGCTCCGGCTGTCCATGGACCCTTCCTTGACTTTGGGCCTTTCCCCCCACCCCAATTCTTTAGAGCCTCCCCTTCTGTTTCAGAACTAATATGAAGTATCGGTTCTGAGGCAGAAGAGCAGGAAAAGTTACACAATGGGAGTTAAGAGATTTGCCCAGGGTCGGCCAGCTGAGGCCAGATTTGAACCCAGGACCTCCCATCTCCAGGTCTAGCCCTCTATAACCTAGCGGCCCGTACCCCTAAAACTCTCCCACCTGGCTTCTGGATCTGATAGCTCCTATTATTTCTGGGTCTGACTTTTGGACGCAGTTACTGGTCGCTGGCCTGAACCCTGAAAGGGGATGTGACAGGTGAAATCCTCTGTCCCTGCTTCCAGGAGCTCATCCAGTCTCTCTCTGTTCCCACAACCTACATCTGCTTCCTGCCGGGGCCCCTTCCTGGAAGGACGAGGTCACGTAGGGTAGCCGGCTGTGGGGCCCGGAGCTAGGAAAGGGTCTTCCTCCCTTGGAACTTCCCTGGAAACCAACTTTCTTATCCGTGAACCCCAGAACCCTCCCATGGAAGTGGGCAGAGCATTCTGTGTAAATTCTAGCTTGGATTAAGCCTTTTCTCTGGGTGCACCTGAAAGAAATGCCCCAATGGCTTTGGAACATCTTGATCAATGAGTTGACTTTGAAGAGAAGACCTGGGTGGAGACTCCTCTCTTCTCATCATTAAGAAATGGGATTACTGGGGGTAACTGGGTAGCTCAGTGGATTGAGAGCCAGTCCTAGAGACAGGAGGTCCTGGGTTCAAATCTGGCCTCAGACACTTCCCAGCTGTGTGACCCTGGGCAAGTCACTTGACCCCCATTGCCTAGCCCTTACCACTCTTCTGCCTTGGAGCCAATACACAATATTGACTCCAAAACAGAAGGTAAGGGTTTAAAAAAAAAAAGAGAAAGCAAAGAAGTAAGGCTGGGGAAGGGAGAGAGGGGGGGAAGAAAAGAATAAGAAAGAAAGAAGGAAAGAAAGAAAAGAGAAAGAAAGGAAGGAGGGAGGAAAGAAAGAGATCATCTGATCTGATGAGTTTCATCAAATATATATCCAAGTCAGTGGAAGATGAGTAGGACACAATATCCATGTTAGATGGTTTTGCTGAAATGTTTTTCTTTTTCAGAAAAGAAAGCTCAGCTGAGGGGGCAGCTGGGTGGCTCAATGGATTGAGAGTCAGCCTAGAGGTCCTAGGTTCAAATATGACCTCAGACACGTCTTAGCTGTATGACCCTGGTCAAGTCACTTAACCCCCATTGCCTAGTCTTTACCACTCTTCTGCCCTGGAGCCAATACACAGTATTGATTCCAAAATGGAAGGTAAGGGTTTACATTTTTAAAAAGGTGGATTATCGAAGCCCTCTCTATCCCCAGCCACCCCCAAAACCCATTCTCCACTGAGCTAGGAAGCATCTCTTCATGCTTCTTCTTGCCACTGTTACTTTACTGCACAGGTCCGAGGACATTAGTTCCACAGCCCTGGCACTAAAGGATAAATTGTCACTGATTTGGGACTCATTTACTCATGCAAATCTAGGAATAAAATGGAAAACAACCCATTTCTCTGTTTGGTGACACTGAACTTTGCAAGGTGTGTTGGGCAAAGCAGAAGGATTGTGAAGAGCCAGCAATCAGGTGGGGCTGGAGCCTTAGAAAGGCATCCAGAATGCAGAATGATGACTGGACAGAGGGAAAGGAGTGCGGCGGCACTGGGCTCTGGGCTGCGCCACCCTCGGGTCTCAGGGAGAAATAAAACAGCCCCAGCACCCACACCCGGGCTCTACTGATCTGCACAAACAACAGCTGTGAAAGGGAAGGTCTGCTGATCATCCCTACAGATACTGTAAAGCCTCCACCGTGGAGAAGCCAGGGATGGGTATGTGAGTGAGTACTCAGACAGCAACAAATGCAAGAAGGACTTAAGAGAAGATGTCGGAAGTGTTTCTCCTTAGGAACAGTTAGGTGCTCAGTGGATAGAGCCAGGTCTAGAGATGGGTTCCAATCTGGCCTCAGACACTTCCTAGCTGGGTGAAGCTGGACAAGTCATTTGATCCCTATTGCCCATCCCTTACTGGTCTTCTGCTTTGGATACAAAATAAACTATTGATTCTAAGAGAAAGTAAGGAGGAGAGAGAGACAGAGAGAGAGAGAGAGAGAGAGAGAGAGAGAGAGAGAGAGAGACAGAGACAGAGACAGAGACAGAGACAGAGACAGAGACAGAGAGAGAAAGAGAGAGAGAGAGAGAGAGAGAGAGAGAGAGAGAGAGAGAGAGAGAGAAAGAGAGAGAGACAGAGACAGACAGAGAGAGAGAGAGAAAGAAAGAAAGAAAGAAAGAAAGAAAGAAAAGAAAGAAAGAAAGAAAGAAAGAAAGAAAGAAAGAAAGAAAGAAAGAAAGAAAGAAAGAAAGATGGGAGAAAGAAGGAGGAAGGAAGGAGGAAGGAAGGAAGGAAGGAAGGAAGGAAGGAAAGAAAGAATGGGAGAAAGAAGGAGGAAGGAAGGAGGAAGGAAGGAAGGAAGGAAGGAAGGAAGGAAGGAAGGAAGGAAGGAAGGAAGGAAGGAAGGAAGGAAGGAAGGAAGGAAGGAAGGAAGGAAGGAAGGAGGGAAGGAGGGAAGGAGGGAGGGAGGGAGGGAGGGAGGGAGGTAGGAAGGGAGGGAGGGAGGAAGGAAGGAAGGAAAAGGAAGGAAGGAAGGAAGGAAGGAAGGAAGGAAGGAAGGAAGGAAGGAAGGAAGGAAGGAAGGAAGGAAGGAAGGAAGGAAGGAAGGAAGGAAGGAAGGAAGGAAGGAAGGAAGGAAGGAAGGAAGGAAGGAAGGAAGGAAGGAATGGCTTCCCCCTTAACCTGAGAGTTGGATAGACATATAGAAATATATTTGTATACACACACACACACACACTCCTAATGGCCCAAAAGTCAGTACATTTTAATAGTTTATTATTATTATTATAAGTTATTATTATTAATAGCTTAAAGTGGCACTAAGACTTTTGGGGCCAACACACATATAATGAAGCCCTAATCCCAAGCTGTGTGGTTCAATAGGATGAGCACTGACTGGCGTCAGGAAGATCTACTTTCAAATCCAATTTAATACACTGTGTGGCCTTTGGCAAGTCTTGAGCTCCCTGTGACTCGGTCTCCTCTTCTGTAAACTGTAGGAGCCTGGACCAGAGATGCTCTGAGGTCCCCTCTAGCTCTGAATCACGATGCTATTGGAGCTTCTATTTGGAGCAATAAACATTTCTATATACCTGAGCCTGCCTGGCCTGATACTCTCCGAGCAGACTCGGAACAGCATGATCTTTCCATGTTGCCATGACTGCACATGTATAATCTGCATCGAATGGCTTTTGCCTTCTCAAAGAGGGCAAGAATTGGGAACTCAAGTCTTTATTAAAATGGACGTTAAACATTTTTGTTTGCATATACTTGGGTAAAATAAAAACGAAGTGAAAAAATGAAACAAAAATAATATCCCCACACTGATGATACAATGAGAGGGTGTTTCTGAGCCAAGAGGGCAAGAGCTGCTGTCAGCACTTTGGGGGGGGGCTCCCCAGCAGTCTCTCTCCCTCTTGGGGCTGCCTAGAAACAGTAGATAAGACCCAGAGACCTCCAGCACCTTGGGATATTCCTAATCTGACTCATCCACACAGAGGGGCTGTGGAACTGATCACCTTGGGAGGAGGGAGACCATCGCTGTCTTCTGAACCTCTTGGGACAAAACAGGGTGGACTTGGGGGTCTCAGTGTCCCCTGAGCATCTGTGCTTGCACTCTTCTGGGAAAATCTAGGCTGTGCTGCAAACTGCCTGAGATTTTAGACCCAAAGACCCAACGGTCACGAGGCAGGCAGTGATGGCTCTGTGGGAGTGAGGAGGGGGTATAGAATAGAAATGGGGGAGCTAAGATTTCACTATAAATTGATTTCAGCAGACGAGGTGCTATCGACAAGCAGTGTTCCATTTATCAGCCAACTGAATAGATAAGCAAACACCATCCATTGCTTACTTAGAAATTAACTCCTGAAGACTTTGTTGTTATTCAATGACTCTTCAAGACCCCACTTGGGATTTTCTTGACCAAGATGCTAGAGTGGTTTGCCATTTCCTTCTCTGGCTCATTTTACAGATGAGGAAACTGAGGCAAGCAGGTGAAATGACTTGCTCAGGGTCACAGAGCTATTGAAGTGTCTGAAGCTGGATTTTAACTCAGAAAGGTGAGTCTTCCTGACTCTAAGCCTGGCCCTCTTGCCACTGGGTCATCAAGCTGCCCCATGTATAATCTTTTTTATACCCTTACCTCCTATCTTAGACTCAATACCGTGTATTAGCTCTAAGGCAGAGGGCCGAATGGCACAGCTAGGAAATGTCTGAGGTCACATTTGAACCCAGGACCCCCCATCCACCAAGCCCCCCACCTGGGCCCCATAGATAAATTAACACCTGAAAACTAAGAAGTTAAAAACTATTTTATTTTCGAGGGCGAGAAGGGAGGTGAGTTTGCTGACTCGTTATCTATCCCGTGCTCTCTGAATATCCTAAAAGGACTGAATCGCCCAACGCCAGGGGAAGGAAAGGTTCTCTGAAAATCACGACTAGCCGCCTGCCCAGAATCAAAGACTGTGAAGAGCATCGGATCCCACCCGTGGGGGGCCGAGCGTCCACTCTACAACCTGACTGGTGTTCGCTGTTCCTCCCCTGGAGACCCCCAGCAAGAGCTCCCTCCTGGCTTCCTGAAACAGCCCAGTCCCCTCCTCTCCTTTCAGGCCAGCTCCAAGCATCGCTCCTGTTCCTGCCAGAATCCTGTACTAGTGCAGGGAGAGAAATAAAGAGGGACAGGGATAGGGACGGGGCTTGGTTCCAAGTCGAGAAAACAGGGCAGGGGAAAGACTTTCCTAGACTTTTGACCTGAGAGAACCCCAAGAACTTAAACCTAGAACCTGAGAACGTGAGTGGCGTGCTCAGGGTCGGCGGTGAATACGAGACTGAGGCGCTTGCGAATGAGCAGACCAAGCTTATTGGACACGAGAAACACTCACATTCTCTCAGTTTCGCTTTCCAGACGATTTCCTCAGAATCCAGTTCCACCAGAGACAGCTTAAACTCCAAAGGCTGCTCCAAGAAGACTTCGATGTAACTCTTCAGCTTCAGAAGGGAGCCGTCAACAAACTCAATTTCCTTTAAGAGAAAATCGATACACACATTGTTTTGTAAACCGTCGCCGCCTCCCCTCTTGGAATCCATACTAAGGATTGGTTTTAAGACAGAGAAGGGTGAGGCAATAGGGGTTAAGTGAGTTGTCCAAGGCCACACAGCCAGGACTCGGGACATTTCCTAGTTCTAAACCCCAACGAAGTCCCTTAACCCTATGTGCCTGCCTTACAGTTGTTAGCAAGGCAGAAAGTCATTGTTTAAAAATGAAATTAAAAATAGAGCATCCCAACAACAGAACTGAGCAGTGGCAGGAGAAGCTTAGAAACCTGAAGCCCCAAAGGCACCCTGGCCAAGGCAGCCAATCTTAGGGGAGGGATAAATGAGGCTGAAAGTTGGGGCTCGGAGAATTGTGGGAAGAAAAACCTATTCACCCTGTGGGAGGAGCTCCAACCATTGGCCATCAGCAGAGAAAACTGGCTCAGTGGTCCATAGTTTTAGTAAGTCCCTCCTCACGAGGGCCCTCAGCCCTTCTTTGTATCATGTGGACCCCCATCACCCCCGCCTGGGAAGCCCTCAGGATCTCTTCTCAGAGCCATGTTTTAAAATGCACCAAATTAGATTCTTTTAAGACAGAAATAACGGTGTATTTTTTTTTCTCATTCAAGGGAAAAGAATTCTAGGCTAAGACTTCTTAGAGAACTACCTAGAACCCTGAGGTCTTGTGACTTGCCCAGGGGTACAGGAATGAAACTGGAAGCCAGGGTTCTTTCAGGCTCAGCGGTCAGCTCTCTGCCTGCTGTCCACGCTATCCCAGAAGACCATTAACCCTCGGGGGGACCATCCTTTGGGGGGTGCTTGAAAGATCAGTCATTTACTAGAGCCCAAAGTGGTCTCTTCATTTCAGAGGCTTTACATAACCCAAAGGCGCCACCAACCTCCGGGGTGATCTCGGCCTCCGGCTCACTGACCAGGCGGTACCGCTTCCCGTTCTCCAGCAGCTTCAGGCATACGGGAGGCTTGTCGATCTTCATGAACTTCTTGGAGGAGTGTTTGACGGATTTGGCAATATCCTAAAGGTGAAAACGGGGATTAACCTGGAAGTCATCAGGGCCCAGCCTGGGAGGGGGTCTGAACAAAGCGAGCAGCTGCCCCACCAGCCCCTGCTCTTAGCGGCCTTTCCTGTTCCAATGAGGAAGGCTGACGAGCTGAAACTCCGGAAAAAAGCCAGAGATCTGCCCACAGAACCCGGACGCTCCTCGAACCCTCAAGCAGACACACTAGCCATTCACAGCTGCCTTGGAGTTCAGAGAGAAACACTCCAAGAGTAGGCAAGTGACTGGGGGGTCTTGATAGCGGATCATAACTAAGATTCTTGATATCTAATGCTCTCTGGGCTCCAATGGATCAACTGCTTCTGAGAATGAGATAAAAGTACTGGATGGAAATTCATCTTGGGCTTGCTGAAAGTATCTTGGGAACAGCTCCAGAGTGGACAAGACAGCAGGGAGGGAAGGAGGGAGGGAGGGAGGGAGGAAGGGAAGGAGGGAAGGAGGGAAGGAGGGAAGGAGGGAAGGAAGGAAGGAAGGAAGGAAGGAAGGAAGGAAGGAAGGAAGGAAGGAAGGAAGAAAGAAAGAAAGAAAGAAAGAAAGAAAGAAAGAAAGAAAGAAAGAAAGAAAGAAAGAAAGAAAGAAAGAAAGAAAGAAAGAAAGAAAGAAAGAAAGAAAGAAAGAAAGAAAGAAAGAAAGAAAGAAAGAAAGAAAGAAAGAAGAAAGGAGGGAGGGAGGGAAGAAAGGAAGGAAGAAAGAAAGGAAGGAAGAGGGGAGGGAGGGAGGGAAGGAAGGAAGGAAGGAAGGAAGGAAGCAAGGAAGGAAGCAAGGAAGGAAGGAAGAAAGGAAGAAAGAAAGAAAGAAAGAAAGAAAGAAAGAAAGAAAGAAAGAAAGAAAGAAAGAAAGAAAGAAAGAAAGAAAGAAAGAAAGAAAGAAAGAAAGAAAGAAAGAAAGAAAGAAAGAAAGAAAGAAAGAAAGAAAGAAAGAAAGAAGAAAGGAGGGAGGGAGGGAAGAAAGGAAGGAAGAAAGAAAGGAAGGAAGAGGGGAGGGAGGGAGGGAAGGAAGGAAGGAAGGAAGGAAGGAAGGAAGGAAGGAAGGAAGCAAGGAAGGAAGCAAGGAAGCAAGGAAGGAAGCAAGGAAGGAAGCAAGGAAGGAAGCAAGGAAGCAAGGAAGGAAGCAAGGAAGCAAGGAAGGAAGCAAGGAAGCAAGGAAGCAAGGAAGCAAGGAAGGAAGGAAGCAAGGAAGCAAGGAAGGAAGCAAGGAAGGAAGCAAGGAAGCGAGGAAGAGAGGGAGGGAAGGAGGGAGGGAGGGAGGGAGGGAGGGAGGGTCCTTTATCCTGTCCCCATCATGACTTTGGTTTCTCTCCCCCAGTCTCTGTATTTTGAAAGCTTTTCATTCCCTAGAATACAAAATGAATGAGCACTGGGTATGGTCCTTTTAATTCAATCTGACTTGTGATTTAATTCTTATCCACTAATAGTCTAGTATCTTCTCTGTAATTTCTAGAACCCTGATATACTAAAGGAGCTCCTTGCCCAAGACCAGACAGCCAGGATGGGACAGAAGCAGGATTTGAATTTGGGTCTTGCAGACTGCCAGGCTACCTCTACCTTCTATATCCTACTGCTTCTCAACCAGATTGTTCTTTCTTATTTATTGTGGACTCTCAGGATGGCCAGTGCCAGACGGAATAATTCTATTACCTTTATTTGTGGAGTCTGTTTCTACTCAGGAACTGATCCCTCGTTCTGTTGTCCTGTTCTATCTAGCAGAAGGGCTGAGGGGTGGATGAACGAGAGGCAGCCATGAAGCCACCGAGGGAACCAGCCAGGTTTCCTGAGTGCAGAGGTCAGAGCTACCTTTCCCTCTCAGTCAAACAGGAAAAGTCACCCCAGGAAGAAAAGGCCAACCCCCACAAACCCTAAAAATAACAGAAGGACGGCGCTTCCTTCCTCTGTTTTCTTCTTTTAAAGAAGTCAGGCCTCTCATGGGGCCTCAATTCCTCACCTCGATTTTGTTCAAGCTTCCCTTGGTTGGTGTTTGAAAAAGGAATTTCCTGTTTTCCTTAGTTCATAAGTAGGGGAGCCCCTTATTCACCCCAAAGTCAATGATTTGGAATTTGTGGCATTCTACCTAAAGTACGATCCAAGACGAGAGACCCTGAATAAATAACTGGAACTACGAGGATAGAGCTGGCTTAACCTGATTAAAAAGGAAAGGAAAGTTTTTCACTTTTACAGCACATGAACTGTTTCTGTGCTAATGGCTGGGCCCCATTACTCTGGGTCAGTTGGGTCACCTAGCATTTATTAAGGGCCCAGACCAGCTACAGCATCTCAGTGGCACAGTGGATAAAGGACCAGGGCTGCTGTCAGAAAGAGGAAGCTCCCTGAATTCAAATCCAGCCTCAGACACTTACTAGCTGTGTGACCCTGAGCCAGTCACTTTTTACCCTATTTGTCTCAGTTTCCTCATCTGTAAAAAGGGCTGAAGAAGGAAATGGCTGATCACACCAGGATTTCTGCCAAGAAAAGCCCAAATGGGGTCACTAAAAGTCAGACTTAACTGAACAACAATAGTTGAGCCGAGCACTAGAGACCAAGAAAGGAAGAAAAAACAAAAAAGGATCCCAGCCTTCTGGGAGTTTGCATTCTAAAGGGGTAGAAAACAGAGAAATAACTCGATCCACATAAGCCGAGAGAGGAAGGGAGTGAATCTACTCAGAAAAGGAAAAACAGCAAAGAAACAGCGGACGGGAGGATGGTAAAGCCAACAACTGTGTGCACTTGAAAATAACAGAATTATGCTCTTTTTTGGTTACTCTTTTTTATTTTCATTAAGTACATGCTAATTCATTTTTAAGGTTCATTGTTAGATTTTATTTTTGTATCACTTTCATTTTCAAATATATTCTTCCTCTTCCTTTACCCACTTAACAGTTGCCTGCCTCAGTTTCCTCAACATTAAAAACTAAAATGAAAATAATGCCAGCATCCACCTTCCAGGGTTCTTGTGAGGACCCTGTGAAGTGACAGGCAAAGTTTAAAGCACAAAATAAATGCTAGCTATTGCTGCCATTATTATTATAAAAAACAAAGAATAATAGAGGGAAAACAGTTCAGCAACAGCAGTTCATAGCCAAGAGGTTGTCAGAACCTGCAGTCTCTCTGTCTCTCACACCCTTTCCTCTCTTCTTCAGAGACAAATCTGAGGACTAAGTAAATACTGATGGCTACAATTTTAAGAAAAAGCTTCCATAATTCAGATCTATCATTAATCCATGATTCCTCATTTCATCCAAACTACTGAAGTTTTACACCCTCACCTTCTGTCTTAGATTGATTCTAAGGCAGAAGAGTGGTAAGGGCTAGGCAATGGGGGTCAAGTGACTTACCCAGGGTCACATAGCTGGGAAGTGTCTGAGAGCACATTTGAACCCAGGACCTCCCATCTCTAAACCTGGCTCTCCATCCACTGAGCTACCCAGCTGCCCCTTAAACTATTTTTAACAGCTGGCTGAGTCAGAAAGGCCCATTTGGAACCTGAATCCCCAGTTGTTGCTTTTAAGTCAAATCATTATTTCCTGCCTTTGTCTCAGAAGTCACAGAGCGTAAGTTTGGTTTCTACTATGTGATTTGCATGTTAAAGAGATAGAAAAAGCACAGGGTTGAGTCTGCATAAAGGACAGGGCAGGGCGGAAGCCTACAGTGAAGTTTCAGGGATGTTTGTAGGCATTTCTCACAGCAAACCAGCAAAGAAACAAAGAATGAAAAGTCAGTGCTAGAGGGCTGTGGAGAGACACCCTGAGGTGGGCTGAGGAAAGGGCCTCGCCATGGGCAAGCAATCTGGGATGACGACGCTTTTTTCACAAAAAGACCATAAAATGTCCATGCCATTCAATGGAGAGTTCCCACTGCCAGGTGCAGACTCCCCGGCATGAAGGGGAGAAATTAAAGTCCGCCAGAGAACAAGCTAGTCCCAGAGGCTCGAAACAAAGTAGACATCCACTGGCTGCAGAATGGCTCCCCAAGGGACACAAGGGAATGTGACGGGACCACGAAGGATACAAAGTAATAAGGACAAGCTTACATGAACAGATACAGTAACACAGAGAGAGCCTGGAGAACAATGTACACAATGACTACTACAATGTAAATGGAAAGACCAAGAACCACAAAACCACAGAAACTGAATGTTGCAAAATTACAAAGAAAAAAATTTAGCAACTAAGTGGTTCAGTGGATGGAGAGCCAGGTCTAGAGACCTGGGAAGTCCTGGGTTCAAATCTGCCCTCAGATACTTCCTGGCTGGGTGACCCAGGGCAAGTCACTTAACCCCCATTGCTAAGCCCTGACCACTCTTCTGTCTTGGAACCAATACACAGTATTGACTCTAAAGACAGAAGGTGAGAGTTTAAAAAAATTTTTTTAAATAAATCTGGCCCCAGAGAGGAGATGCTTCCGGCCCCCTTTGCATAACTCAGAGGTCCATGGGAGTAGAACAGAGCACTGCATCTACCATTAGTTTGGATCAGTTTTGCTGAGTTTTCCCCTCTTCTTAAAAAAAGTTCTTTGTTAATGATTTTATTACAAAAATGAATAATATGGAAACAAGTTGTGAGTGATAATACATGAATAGCCCAATGGAATGGCTTGTCAGCTCTGGAAGGGGGAGGGAAGAGGGGAGGGAGACAACACAAATCGTGTAACCTTGAAAAAATATTCTAAATTAATTATTTTTTTTTAATCCTTACCTTCTGTCTTGGTATTAACACTGTGTATTGGTTCCAAGGCAGAAGAGTAGTAAGGGCTAGGCAATGGGGGTCAAGTGACTTGCCCAGGGTCACACAGCTGGGAAGTGTCTGAGGCCAGATTTGAACCCAGGACTTCCCATCTCTAGGTCTGACTCTCAATCCACTGAGATACCCAGCTGCCCCCCCACCAATTAATTTTTTTAAAAATAAAAGACTAAAAAAAAAGTTTTTAGTTACAACAGATGGTTCTCAGTCAAGGAGACAAGGGAAAAGGGAGGGGGTTAAAGGAAAAGATGTAAATAAAAATCTCCTTCAAAGAGAAAGTGAATAAGAAGAATGTGGAGAAGCATAAGAAGATTTGTATGAACTGAGGCAAAGTGAGGTGAGCAGAATCAGACAGAACAATCTATGTGACTGGAATCCTGAAAATGGGAGGAAGAAGCCACATGACCCTGAATGTCATGAGAGCGGGGGCTGAGCAAGCCTCCTCCTCCCCCTGCCCACTGCACAGAGGAGCATGATGGGCTTTGGGGGTGGGGGATGCAGATTCTGTCCAATATGATGCCACAGACAAGAGCTGAGACGCCGAGCGCCCGGCTCTGAACTGCTGGTTGGTGTTACTGAAATGGCTTTTTTTTTCCCTTTTTTAATCCTCGTTAGAAGGGCAAGCTCGACTGCAGATCAAAGCAGGCAACCCTCGCTGGCTTTTCCTTCCTGAGCATTTTGTGTGGGTGACGTGTGTCTTCTGTCACGGCGTGGGGAACGTGGCAATACGTACTGCACGAAAGTGCCACCTCGGGGTGGGGAAGGGACGGAGGGAGGGAAGGAGGGAATCTGAATCACAAATTGTCAGAACACAATCGTCGAAAACTGCTTCTGCTATCATTGAAAATAAAGCTTAAACAGGAGAAAAAGAAGCCAAGGGAGAGCTCGAGGCATGTTGGAGAGGGGAAGAATAGCCTCAGAATTATAACAACAGGAAAACCAAAATCTGTTGACTGACCTGAGGAAGAGCCTGGCCCCCCTGGGCAGCTGTCGATAAATACTGGCTGTAGTGAATCGTTTAATGAACTTTTCCATCTGCCCTCTCCCATCTACGTCCGAGTCCAAAAGGCGGCACCGTCCACACTACTCTCCATAGAAAGCAGCTCTGCGGTGGCCTCACTCACCCTGCTGCGGTGGCAGATAGGAGGACCCCACGTCTTCCCAGTTTGGAAGGAGCCTCCGATGCCGCGTGAACTGGAGTAGACGGAGCCTCCCCTGTAAGCCCCCTTTCCTGTGCTCTAGTTCTTGACCAAAGACAGCAAAAGGCTCAGGACTGCCTTTGATGGGTCTCAGTGCGTGAAACTGGCCCACGCTCACTACAAAGGAGCCTTTTCCTCCCGCCTTTTCCAAGATGACTCAGCTAAGCAAACGGGGTTCCCTAACTGCTTAAGGACTCTGGTCTCCCCCACTTCCCCTCAGTGGTCTGGTGCTCGAAGCCCCAGCCCCACAAAGCTTCCCTTTACAGGCACAGCCAAAAGCCGGAAGAGAGCCCTGAACACCAAGCAGAGGCGACTCGTGAGGGCACTGGAAAGGGCCTCACCTTGATGAAGGAGTCGTTGTTCGTCGCCACATAAACGCGAAAGGACAAGGACGGGTGGCCGTCGATCACTTTGTACAGAATCACCGCCCCGTGGTGTTGCACGGCTTCCTGGGCTTGAATGACCGGCCCCACTGGAGAAAGGGAGCTCACGTGCCACTTGACGTGGGTGGTCGAGTGATCCACGGTCGATTCGAGAGAGGGGCCAGACTTGGTGAGGTGGAACACCTTGAACGTCATCAAGGAATCGTGGTCTGTGAAGACGTACAAAGAGAGAATCATTTCCCGCTTCAGGCGGCTGCTCTGCCACAGAAACTCACAGTCCGTGAGTGGGTAGGGAAGGTACTAAGGACACTTACGGCCCAAGCAAAGGGAATGTGGAAACTGGATGGAGACCAGAATGGCCGGGTCGCATTTGACGTCAAATAAGGGCCCGCCCACGATCCACGGTTTCACCACCAAGTCGGCGTATTTGCTCCATGACAGAACAGAGTATTTGATGTCCGTCTTCTTGTTGACTTCAAAAATCAGCCCCGTCCGGGCACACTGGTATGTTCCTTCACTGTCCACCTTCAACCTGAGTTAGACATTTACGGTTCTTAGCAAATTTAACGTAAAACGGTTTCCCTGCTAGTCATGAGATGACTTAAAAGTTATTAAAGGGGGCGACCAAGTGGCGAGGTGGCCTGAGAGGCAGCGCTCGAGCCAGGAGGACCTGTAGGTCCTGAGTCTGGATCTAAGATGCATAGGCGTAAAAATAAATAAATACCCCTAGTATTTCAAAATATATAGGATTCTTAATAATAAATCAAAAAAGAGGGAAAAGAAAAAAGCTTCTTTCAGTCAAGTGAGCAGAGCAAAGAGAGCCAGAGACTCACAGCTGCAGCACTTAACCAAAAGCACAAGCTCAAAAAAAAAAAAAGCCCCACAGCGTGGGTCTCAGCCAAATTTTTCTCCTAAGCATCCTTCCATAAAATGAGAATATAACTTAAAAGGATGCTGGGAATGTAGCTCAGGTGTTGCAAATTTTCCATCTGCACATCCCCCCCCATGATCCTTTGGGAGACCAGTCTCCCCAATGGATCATTTTAAACATAATTAACTAAGGTACATACAATTTTACACAGGGAAAACACAACAGAAGGAAGGTTTTAAAAGGAGAAAAAGTTATTAAAGTTTTTAATTCGCTTAAAAAACACCAAAAGCAATGTCTAATTAGAAATCATTCTTTTGCCATTTAAAAATGCCTACTAGACATTCTGAGGGGCTGAGGACAAAGAATGCGCTCCACCTCCAGAGAAAGAATGCTGGAGTCAGATTGCAGAGGAAAGCAAACAACTTTTCAATTGTTTATTTGGACTTCTGTTTGGGGGAGGTGGGGCGTGGTTTTATAAGATGACTCACTCATAAAAATAAACACTATGGAAATATGTCTGATGTGACAAGACACTTATGACCCAGATCAAGTCACCTGCCAACACCTGGAGGGGGAAGGGAAGGGAGGGAGGGAGATAAGTTCTGTCATACAGTGTAGGAAAACTTGTGTGGAAATTTGTTATAAAATGTAATTGGTAATTAATAAATAAATTAACTAAAATAAAAGGGCCTACTTGAGGCAGTGTAATGTAGAGAAGACAAAAGCAGCCTCAGAATCCAAGAGACCTGAGTTCAAATTCTGCCTCTGAAATATGGACTTGTGTGACCTTAAGCACAGTCCCTGGGCAACTCCAAGCAATGCTCCAGGATGACAGCCTTTCAGGGAGTTTCTTCACTGGGACTTCTTACATCAGTGAAGTCTGATCTACACACCCCAATTTACAAGCATTTACTTTTCTAATAAAAAACCCTGACCTTCTGTCCTAGAATCAATCCTATGTATTGGTTGCAAAGCAGAAGAGTGGTAAGGGCTAGGCATGGGGATAAAGAGATAAACACACAGCTAGGAAGTATCTGAGGCCAGATTTGAACCCAGGACCTGTCATCTCCATGCCTGGCTCTATCCACTGAGCATTTCTTAAGTGTATCAGACACTGGGTTCAGTAACAGGGAGACAAAGACAGACCCAGAAATAGTCATTGCTCTGGAGGAATTCACAGCCTAGTAAGGGAGGCAATAAGTGAGCAGCTCTACTTTATGGAATCCCAGAAAACTGACAGGCGATGCCTCCTGGGTTCAAGAGATGCCAAAACAAGGAAGCCTTGGCGACTGCCCCTGCAGAGCTACCAACTCATCAGGAGAGGAGACAATGGGGGGGAGTTCTGACCTCAAATGTGCCCAGTGTGTGAACGTCCCACTGGAGAAAACGCCCTCTACTACAGAAGTTCTCTCTCTGGGTCTCGGACCCTCGTGATGACCACGTGGTGACCCCCTGCTCAGAATCCTACTTCTAGATGGATGAAGCCACACAGAAAAGGATTTGGGACGGCGATAAAAGCTCTCGGCTCGTAACGCCGGCGATCACTTACAAGAATTGTCCCCTGGAAAGCTGCCTGGGCATCACCTGCTCATTCTGCTTCTAAAGAGGAGAAGGCAAAGGTCAGGGATCAGTGCTGCGCGAGGCTCTGGGCTGGGAACGCCCCTCCCCACGAGGGCACTTACATTTTCGGTGATGCAGTGTTCACAGTGAGCAGGAGGGTAGCCAAGCTCTGAAAAACAGAGAGAGGATCTTCGTTACTTTCTAGGAACGTCCCTGGCGCTCCGGGCAATAGTCTGGCTGTCAAATGGAGGCCGTACCTGCTGGGAAAGGACCCTGGAATTCTGCCTTCCTCGGATCTTCCGCTGGAAAGGAAAAAGCCCCAGTAAATCCCAAGCCAACGAGAGCTTTTACGGGCAAGCTTTGCATTGGGCGGCAGACTGAAGCACGGGTGTCAGTGCTGGCAGGACATCCGAGTCACTCCAGATGGTGGGAAACCACGTTTAGGAATTCTGTTCTCTATCTCGGGGATGTGGTGGCTGAGCCTGGAGCCAGGAAGACCTGCATTCAGGGCTTCCCTCTGGCACATGCTAGCAGTGCAACCCTGGGCAAGGGTTTTATGGGTAAGGGTATTATGAGGCGTCTGACATTGGAGAAAGGAGTTTCCATACCTGGGGTTCCCTGCAGGACTAAAATCACAAGTCTAGACCAAAAAAAGAATCTCTCCACTTCAGCCATGAATATAAGTTAAGATACAGTTTCAAGATGGCTGCTTTTTAGTACTATCTAAGATTTGTACAACCCTTGGTAGCACACATAGCAAGGAAAGACCCTAGATTTAGAACTGGAAGAGACCTTAAGGGTCAAGTCCAATCCCATTTTACAGAAGAGAAAACTGAGACCAAGAGATGAATGAAGCGGCTGTTCTAAGGTTACAGAGGTGACAAAGTCAGCATCTGAACCCAGGTCCAGAGACTGCAAATGGAGGTTCCTTCCCTTGCCCCCCATTCCCCTCACTCCCCTCCCAGCTCTGCTTCTGACTTCCCACACTTTGCCCCAATGCCCCTGCTGCCTTCTCTCCCTGGAATAAGCTTGTCGCCCTGGAACCTTTTCCTGCCAGGCTGGCCAACTCATCCTAGTTACTCCTAGGGGTCGGCCAACCTTCCTCTGACTTTCTGAACGCAGACTCTGGGTCCCTCCAAGGTATCTGACCCCCAGCTTCTGGGCACCGTCTTGTGTGCTGCCGTCTCCCCTCCAGAATCTAAGCTCCTGGAGGGCAGCCACTACCTTCTTTATATGCCCACATTGGCATCTCCCGGGTTTAGCCAAGGGCCTGGCATAGAGCACATTTTGATTTAAATACTATTTTATTAACTATTAATTCATTAGTATTTCCACCCCCATTACACATAAATGCTCGCCATCTACCCACACTGCCTCATTACATTCTTTCCCACAACATACCCCTGTGGGCTAGACAGCCCGGTGAGATTGGGGGATCAGAGATTTAGGGGAAAGCGGAGTTACGTCATCCAGCTCAATCTGTTTATTTTACAGATGGGGAAACTGAGGCCCCAAGAAGTGGGACATCACACAACAAGTAAACAGCAATCCAAGGGATAGAAGCCAGGCCTTCTGAAGATCCCACAATCATCTCCTCCGTGCCCCTAACTCCCTACTGCTCTCATCAGGCTCACTCGTCTCACACCCATCCTACAAGCCTTCTGAGAAAGGGGGCTCCAGGGGGGCAGCAGAGAGAACAAACGGGGCCTTTGGGTTACCTTGGAAGAAGGAAGATTCCTCAGCAGAAGACTCAGTCTGCTCCTCACCTATGGAGACAACAAGCAAAGAATTGAACCCTTGTTAGCAGTGATCTCTCCCTGAAAAGGCTCTGGCAGTCATTAAGCCTGCATTCACCACTGAGGCCAGTCCAATCCAAACCAGGCTCAGCAGAGAGGGAGGGAGGGAGGGAGGGAGGGAGGGAGGGAAGGGAAGGAAGGAAGGAAGGAAGGAAGGAAGGAAGGAAGGAAGGAAGGAAGGAAGGAAGGAAGGAAGGAAGGAAGGAAGGAAGGAAGGAAGGAAGGAAGGAAGGAAGGAAGGAAGGAAGGAAGGAAGGAAGGAAGGAAGGAAGGAATGGAAGGAGGGAGGGAGGGAGGGAGAGAGGAAGGGAGGGCGGAGAGAGGAAGGAGGGCGAAAGTGAGAAAGAGGGAAACAAAGAAAAAGAGAGAGAAAGAAGGGAGGGAGGGAAGAAGAGAGGGAGGGAGATAGATAATAGATAGATGGCTAGAGATAGATAGATATAGACAGACAGATAGATAGATAGATAGATAGATAGATAGATAGATAGATAGATAGATAGATAGACAGACAGACAGATAGACAGATAGATGGGTGTATGGATGGACAGATAGACAAATGGTAGATTCCCATCCAAGTTCCCAGACTCTGAAGTCTCTCCACAGACCCTGTTCAGGACCCCCAGTATAAAGGAGGCCAGATGGAGAGTGAGGCCCTGGGACCTTGGGACACTGGTAGGACAGAAGGACACTGTTGTGGCGCCCGGCTTATCTGGGCCAGACAGCGTCATGGCCAAGTTCATTCCTAGCAGGGAAATGCATTCTCTTGCTCCAGTGTAACCTCTTTCCCAATAGCTGTTGAGTCAACAAAGGCTGGATGGATGCCCATTTGTTTCCCCTTAGTATGACCTTAACTGTCCCCGCTGCCAAGCAGCCTTCGCGGGCACTTTTCCTCTCTCGTCTTTTTTATTTAGTTATTTAGTTTTTAGCAATGACATGTATAAACAGATTTCCACACGAGTGTCCCTAAGTCTAGGCTCTCCCTCCCTAGCCGTTCCCCTCCTGGTGCCTCGCCTGTCAATCCCAAATATCCTTATCAGGATGAGGGTGAAACTCCACCGGCTACTTCTAAACATGAGCATTTGATTCAATCATAGAGTCGGACCCAACCAGCACTCATTAAGATCCTCCTGGGGGCCAGGTGCAGGCACATCAGGTGAGAAGGGCGAGGACTTAGGACCATCCATTTTTTTTAACTCTTATTTTCCATCTTACAGTCAATACGGTGCATCGGCTCCAAGGCAGAAGAGTGGTCAGGGCTGGGCAATGGCGGTCAAGTGACTTGTCCAGGGTCACCCACTAATAACGTTGGAGAGGGCAGTTCCAGTCAAGTGATGAGGTCACAGGAGGTCAGATGGCAAAGGATGAAAAAGAAGTAGAAGAGGAAGAGGAGGCAGCCAGCCTGGACAGCTAGTTTCTAAGATTTCGGCCGAGGAGAGAGGTACAGGCTCTGGCTTGAGGGACTGGTACAGTCGGGAGCAGGCTGTTTAGTGTTTACAGTATTTGTGGGGAAACTGCATTGTCACGACCAGGTCCAAATCCCTTAAGAACTGACTGCCCTCCCTGACGACGAACTCCAGCAGCGCCTTCTTCTGGGCACGCTGCATTTTGGCTCTCTCACCTCGTGGGAGCCCAGTCCTGCATTAAGCACTGGGGATACAAAGACAAGACGATCCTCCAGGCCATTCCACCTTGTCAAGGGAGAGAGCATATACAAATTCTCCACAAAAGAAATGGAAGGTGGAAGAGGAGGAGGGATCAAGGAAGGCATCATGTCAAAGATGGCGCCCAAGGAAGCAAGGGCAGCTGGGTAAGGAGGTCAGTCCAGGCAAAGAGATGGAGGAAAGAATGGAGAGTCATATTTAAGGAACAGTGAGGAGGCCAGAATGACGGACTGTAGATAGTAAGAAGTGGATTCAGGTGCAATCTAGCTGAAAAGGTTGGATGGAGCCAGGCTGTGACTTTCTTAAATACCCAATGGAGGAATTTTTATTTTACTCTAGAGGTAAGTGGGAGCAACTGGAGTTTATAGAGCAACATGGTACCTCCAAACCTAAGTTGCAACCTTTAAAAATAATTTTCTTGATGATACATTAAAAACATTTGAAATTATTTTTTAAATTAAAATAAAATTAAATAAAAACATTTGAAATGGTCAACTTAAAATTAAGCTGGTTCCATGAATGATGAGCCAGAAATCTATAAAACTGAAGATTCTCAAGGTTTGTGTTTATTTTTAACAGTGAAAAAATAAAATATAAAAGCAAGAGATAGCTCACTCACTTGACTTTCCTGCTTCCAGCTGTGACTCTTCACTCTCTACAAAAAGAAAACATCCTAATTAGTTTCAGAATGGCACCAAGCATGAAACACAAATGTGGACTGCTGTGAACCTGGGCCAACAAAAACAGAGGTTTACCTGTTCCCATAGCAACTGTTTCCTATCATTCTTCATCACATCATCCTGTTTTGCCGCTTTCCTTTGCCAATTACAAACCTGTCTGCTGTGTGAGCCCCTGGAGAGACTCCCAAACCGAAGGTCCCTCCCAGCTGCCAGAGTGTCCATGACAACAATCTCCTGATTGTCATCAAGTCCTCTGGGCATGGCTTTGGTTTAAAAAGAGATGGCACGTCAAATACTATCAACAAAGCAATGGGTTCAAATCAAGAAAACATCTAATGCCCAGTGGACTTACGCGTCGGCTATGGGGGGTGGGGGGGAGGAAAAGAAAATGATCTATGTCTTTAACGAATAATGCTTGGAAATGATCAAATAAAATATATTTAAAAAAAAAAAAAGAGATGGCACGTCAACTCACTCTGAATAATCAGAGAAAAGAATGGTGCCCGTCAGCCTCGCAAGAATTGTGGGAGAATCAGACGACTGAATCTGCGAGTCTTGAAAGATCTACTGTCATCTGACTAAGTCATTTCACTGATTAAGATAATTTATTGTTGATGGGATTTTAAATAAATATCACTTGAAACTCACCAGATTCTGTTTCAGTACTGCTCTCAGAACTCTCTTCTCCTAAGTAAAAATCACATAACATACGTAAGCAAATCAGTTAAAAAACAAGCGCCTTTAAAAGAATACTTGAAGGCAACTTAAAATTCAATTAATTAAAGCTTAATTTTCCATTTGGTCATGTTAGTTTGTTAAACTCCCTGTCAGAAGCGTGCGGCTAACCTGTACAGACACTCCACGATGAATTAGCCTTCTATCCCAAGGAGATCAAAGGTCCCATCTATGCCCCCATATTCATAGAAGCACTTTTTATGGTAGCAAAAAATGAAAACTGGAAA
Source organism: Monodelphis domestica (assembly GCF_027887165.1). NCBI lineage: Eukaryota > Metazoa > Chordata > Mammalia > Didelphimorphia > Didelphidae > Monodelphis > Monodelphis domestica. The sequence continues at coordinate 21,171,768 of NC_077234.1, forward strand.
CCAAATGGGTGAGCCATAATTGGGGGTCTGGGCAAAGAGGCTGTCCTATGTAAATATAATGGAATAGCACTGTGTAGATGATAAAGAATAAACATGAAGAATTCTGAAAAACATGAGAGGACATGTAGGAACTGAGTGAGCTAGAAGAGAGTAGACAGAGAAGAACAGCAAGCATGTGACTACAAAAACATAACTGAAAACAACCCCAAAAAGCAACTGAACTTAGAGAAAGAACCCTGGGGGCAGCAGGTGGCTCAGGGGATAGAGTCAGACTTAGAGACAGGAGGTCCTAGATTCAAATCTGGCCTCAAACACTTCTGAGCTGTGTGACCCTGGGCAAGTCACTCAACCCCCATTGTCTAGCCCTTAGCGCTCTTCTGACTTGGAATCAATCCTTGGTATTGATTCCAAGACAGAAGATAAGGATTTAAAAAATAAACAAGCTAAAACTAGAGAGCTCCTGCCCTAAAAAAAAAAAAAAAACTTCTTTTCCAATATGCACAGAGAAATAAACTCAGAGCATATACTACAACTAAATACAAAATTGAGGTGGGAGAGAGTTTGAAGGGCAGAAATAATGAGTAAAAGTCAGAAGCAGTCTCTGAAGTGAACCCTGAATGATAGTATGATTTCCAACCCCCCAATAAAGAATTTATAATTAGTAACTACAAAAACATTTTACAGGAAACAAGTTGTTGATATTTTTTTTTAAGTCACATTTTGGCTGTGTCTACATAGCATAAAGTAAAACCATAAACAGGCAATGTGGTCAACCTCCAGAACCAGTCTGGTAATTCAGGTAACAAGAGTCTCATCATGCAGTCTGATTAACCAGCACTCCACTTGGTAGAGTCAGCAAACTTTGACCTGAAAGAATCAGTCTCCTCCATACCTGATCCGGTGCCTGGAGAAGTGCCTTGAAGAGAACTGACAGTCTCTGATACACTTTCTAAATTTGGAAAAGAAACAAGAAAATGCAAAAAGAAAAACAGAAACAAAGATGAGTAAAGTGTGGACAAACCCCAAATTCCTTTCCATTGTAATCCCAGAAGCTACCACCACATCTAGAACCAGCAGGTGGTTGAGTTTAGCAAGCCAGGCACTGATTCCGATTTGATGCCAACCTCAAACCCTCCACGTTGGCTATTTTATATCATAAAAACAAAGTCATCAAACCAGTGCCCTGGAAATACACTTGCTTACATTCTAGAGGGGAAATTATTTTAGACAAAGTAAACCTTAAAGATTATAACAAAAAAGAAACAAAGAAAAAACCAAACGGTCTACCACAGGGTGGGGCAACATTTGACTTGCTTTCTTAGTCATCAGACTTGACTTTAAACAAAGGAAGTTGGAGTGTTTTCTTTGTGTGCCCAGCATGGAGCTCACACTCACTGTTACTGAGGAAGCTAGAAAGGGGCCAGTGGAACACCTGCTTTTAGACCTATTGCGTAATTCAGAGCACAGACGATCAAGTTCCTGTACCAAAGCCTGGCAATACCAGAAGCCAAAAGCCAGCTTTGAATGCTTGTCTTTTTCACCTTGAATTGACCAAGTACGACCTCCATATGCTTTGTTGTTTTTAAGATAAAAAATCAGGCTATTCACACTGCTTTAATCAGTCCATTCACGCAGCTCTTCTAGTCTTCCCTTTACTATTCATCATCACTTCATTTGCCTTTCCTATTATTCACTCATCATCACTCTTAACCAAGTGCTTCTATCTCATCCCATTACATCATTCCACAACAACCTGTTTGGCCGTTCTCCATCCTCTGCATATGAAGTTTCTGTCTGGTTTTTCCCTCTTTATCAAGAAATTATGAAACAATGTATGTGGCTATTTTTTAAAATGTTCCATTACATGCTTAGGATATTCTTTGATTAATGGGATCATTGAGTCATAAAGGACAGAACATCTATTTCCTAACTCTTACACTGGATAGGCAGCCTGATCTCCCAGAAAAACGTGATTCCCCCAGTTGTGGCGTACGTACTACACCTCCTTCCCTACAGTCTCATCAAAAAAGAGGCCTCACTTTGATCTGATTTGCCAATTTGATGGGCACAAAATAGAGGTGTTCTGGAACCAGTTCTTATAGGTTCCAGCTTGAGCATTTCCACCTTAGAAACTGGCAAATGGTGCCAAGCAGGGCTTCAGTTACTGTTCACTCGCTAGGTTTTAAGAAAGTGAGGAGGAAAATGTTGATAATGCAGAAACTTAAAGGTGTGTTGTGAATCGCTTTTTTAACCCCCCTAAACCCACCGAGAGCCAGTGGCTAAATACTAACCAGCACACCCTGATACAAGATATGGATAGAAAAGATATCGATATGTCAAACTATATATATATATATATATATATATATATATATATATACACAGATATCCATATATTTTGATCTATCTATCTTGTATCAGGGATGTGCTGGTAAATATATATATATATATATATATATATATATATATATATATATATATATATATATATACATAAACCTTTTCATCAGGATCATCAATTTCAATACAGAAGGGACCCTAAGAGGTCCCCTAGTAAGACTTCTTTATTTAATATTTTACTCTCGGAAATCCAGAAGACCTGAGTTCAACTCCAGCCTCAGAAACTAACCATAAGTTACTTAAATTCTGCCTGCCTCCATTTTCTCATATGTAATACCATATGAGGGTACACCATAGATGAAAACGCACAAAGACGATTGTCATTCTTGGTCACCGAGAGACTACTGCTAATACAAGGGTAATAAGGACACCTATCTCCTCATGACAGTAAAATGAGATATTTGTAAAGCACTTTGTGAACCTCAAAGCACTATATAAATGCTAACTACTACTACTATTATTATTATTTTACAGATGAGTGTACATTTGAAAAATTAATATTCAATACTCCAAGTATTATATTCAATAACATTTATTAATATTTAACTTGAAGCAAAAGGAAACTAAAAAGCTAGAGAAACAGGGAGAGCTCACCCAGCCTCGCACGTGAAAAAGAGAGACTGAGGGAGGCATTACCCACAACTTATATACAAACGTGAACAAAGGGGAAAAGGATTCTTGGGACAAGAAAAGAATTCTGGGAGATGGAGTCTAGATTTTTCTAATTATACATTAAACTGAATGTAAACAATGTGACTTCCCCAAAGTCATCACACAGTTAACAAGTGGCAGAACCAGAAATCAACCTCAGTTTCTTTGACTTCAAACTTAGCACTCTTGATACTAAACTGGGATCTCTCTTCTTTCATTGGACATTTTGGACTTTTCATTTCTATTCTTTTCCTGGTCAGGGGACAGTTTTATTAGGGTTAAAAACAAGGAGCTCTTGATGTTATTTCCCATCCCCATTATTCTAGCTTTACAGATTGGGTTTGTTTGGCTCTTTTCTATTTCTGCCATCATTTTAGTTGTGGCTTTTTTAAAAATTTCCTTTTCCAGGGGCAGCTGGGTAGCTCAGTGGATGGAGAGCCAGGCCTAGAGATGGGAGGTCCTAGGTTCAAATCTGACCTCAGATACTTCCCAGCTGGGTGACCTTGGGCAAGTCACTTAACCCCCATTGCCTAGCCCTTACTACTCTTCTGCCTTGGAACCGATACACAGTATTGATTCCAAGATGGAAGGTAAGGGTTAAAAAAAATTCTCTTTTGTTTCTCATTGTGTTTCTTTTCCAACTTCTTTAGGGAGCCTCACTTGACTCAGTTTGTCTTTCTAATATAAAAAACTGATCAAAGAAAGTTCATTTCTAATTTTCAGGTAACAACAAAGGCCATTTTTGTGGGGATTGTATGTCCATGATATTACAAATATGCTCAGTCTCACAAAATACCGTCTTTGTCCAAAAATAACCAAGAAATCAAGAGATTGGTTGCTAAAAAGAAAATGGTTATTGGTAAAGTACAGTTTCAGCTTTTAAATAAATGCATATGGATTTAAAATGACCTTACCTCTATCTTGTGAAGAGAGAGTATCATAACCACTAGAATGGGAAAAAGAAAGAGACAATGTGGTAAATGGAATGGTTCCTGGACAAGATGAAAACACTACTTAAGATGCCCATTCTAAAATGTTTTCCCAGAAATACTGGTGATAAATTCCCAGAATGGAAAATACCATTATGGAGGACTGTTCTGTATGCCTAAGATATTTTCCTTCAGATGGCCCATAGAAATATACTATTTAATCTGGTTAAAGATGGATAAAGTTTGTATGTAGAATGACTCGCCATTGTGGAAAGATGTGATCTGGGAAACCCATTCCCATTGGAGTGGAAGTCACTTGACTGCTCTGGGCCTTGTTTTTCTGACCTGTAATAAATGGAAGGACTGGACCAGAAGATCTAAGATCAGACCCAAATCCAAGTCCAGAACTTCTAGGTCTAAGCTCTCACATAACATTAGTTTTTTCACGATTAGAGTTTGACGACTTTTATTTTCTGGTCCTAATCCATTTCTCTCAGATGTAACCCACAAGAACATTTGGTTTGGAACCAATAAAGCCTGAGTTCCAACAGCTCAACCTCTACGTGTCTCAGCCAGCTCCCTAGGGCATATGTGTCAAATCATGGATGTCATGCAATTTTTATTGGTGGAGGGCATGCCTACCCTGAGGAACTCTTCTTTTTCTTCTTTTTTAAATAAATTTAACCATTTAAACATCAATAAATCTCCTTGAATCTCTGGTGTGACCACATAATTTGAGCTATTTAGAATACAAATATACTCTAATTAATAACAATAACAACATATTCACTGCATATTTTTGTTTGTGTCTATCCTTTAATATGTTTGTAAAAGTGTCTCTCTCTATGTGTTGTAGTTTTTTATTTAGAAAATCATGAATCTGGCTACACTGTTTGTCTAGTCCTTCCTTCACTGGGTATCATTCCAACATCATTTCCTGGGACTTTCCATACTTCCTGGTGGTCCTGACATTTTCCCTTTTAAGGGGGCCATCAGATCACATCCCATTAACAGTTACGTCATCATGTGTCCAATCATTTCCCTACTTTGGGGCATCAAGTTTTACCCAGGTTGTAGACTCGAAGTGATCCCCCAAGTGCAAATATTAATAATATGGAAATAGATCTTCATCAGTGACACATGTAAACTCAGTGGAATTACTCATTGGCTACAGGAGAGGGGAGGGAGGAGGGGAGGGAAAAAACCATGAATCTTGTACCATGGGAAAATATTCTAAATTAGTGAATTAAATAAAATTTTACAAATCAAAAAAAAAGTTTTACCCAGATTTTTACTCTTATATATAAGTTATGGAAATATTTATATGGCTAGATTTTTTCTTCCTCTCTCTCTCTCTCTCTCTCTCTCTCTCTCTCTCTCTCTCTCTCTGTCTCTGTCTCTGTATCTCTCTCTCTCTCTCTCTCTCTCTCTGTCTCTCTCTCTCTGCCTCTGTTTCTCTCTCTCTTTCTTTCTGTCTCTCTCTCTCTTTCTGTCCATTCTCTCTACATAATAGAAAAATTTCTGATCACTCAGTGATTTCACCTTTCTTTCCAGGATGATGGAGCCAGCTTTGGAGCCCTCAGAGATCATCTAATTCAACCTCTCATTTTTGATATGAGGAAATTGACGGTATTCAATGACTTGCCTAGGATCACACAGGATTGAATCTGAGACCTCATTAAAGAACTAGTACTTTTTCCTGGGGCAGGTAGGTGGCTCAGTGGATTGAAAGTCAGGCCCAGAAATGGGAGATCCTGAGTTCAAATCTGGCCTTCAACACTTTGGCCCTGGGCAACTCACTTCACCCTCAGTCTAACCCTTACTGCTCTTCTGCCTTGGAACCAATACATAGTATTTATTCAAAGACAGAAAATAAGGGATTTTTCTTGTAAAAGAACCATCTTGAGCACTTACAGAGAGAGATAGGATAAGCTGTCTACCTTGCACCTGATCAGTTCATGCCAGATAATGATAATAAAATTAGTATTTAATATAGAACTTTAAGGTTTGCAAAGTGCCTTGCATATGCTATCTCATTTGATCTTCACAACAAGTCTAAGGTAGTATGATTATCCCCATTTTGCAGGTAAGAAAATTGAGGATAGGAGAGTTTAAATGACTTGCTTGTCACCCAGCCTTAAGGGTCTGAGGCAAGATTTGAACTGAGATCTTCCTGACTCTAAATATAGCCCTTTATGCACTAAGCCACCTAGTTGCCCATATAGAATCACTGCTCTGCCTGCTCTCAGAGCTCTGGAACTCACCCTCTCCCTAAGTCCTAATAACCGTGACTATGCCAACCTCATCATCCCCCCAGGCTGCTCTCTCCAAGGTCAACAATGATCTATCTCTCAATTGCCAAATGCTCCTCCTTCTTGACCTCTCTGAAGCCTTTGGCACTGGTCTTCCCTCACCCTCTTCTCTCTAGGTTTTCAGGACACCTTCCCTCCTGCTTCTCCCCCTACCTATCCACTAGCCCCTCTTTGGTCCCCTTTGCTGTATCTTCATCTAGGTGAAGTCTTCGAATCCTGGGCTCCCTCCTCTTCTTTTTCTCCAATATGGCGGCTTTCAGCCACTCCCATGGACTCAAGGATAGTCTCAGTTCTAATGATTCTCCAATGGATCTCTCCATTCAACCCTAACCTGCCCACTGACCCCAGTCTCAGATTTCCATGTGGCACTGCTATCCCACAAGCCCATTAAACACGACTCGTCCAACACGAAGCTCTTTCTCCCCAAACCCTCCTTCCTTCTCGTACTTCCCTTTCTATAGTCAGGGCACCCCAATCCACCCAGCCACCCAGCCCTGCCACCAAAGTGCCATCCTCGACTTCTCATCTTCCCTCTCACACTCCATAGCCAATGGGTTGCCAAGGACCATTGATTTTAATTTTGCAGCGTTTCTCGACTACACCTCCTCCTCTCTTCTGACACTGACATCCCCCTAACGCAGTCCCCTCAGCAGCTCATGCCTGGATGACTGCCACAGCCTGTCAGTTGGAATGCTGGCCACGAGTCTCTCCTGTCTCCGGTCCCTCTTCTGTCCAGCTGGCAATGATCTTCTTAGAGGATAGAGCCAATCACAGCATCCCCTCAGTATGCTGAAGGTCTTTCTTGATTCCTCTTTCTTCTGATGGCTCTTCTCTTGCTTATTTCCTAGCTGGCCTCTTAATAGCTTGTTTCTATGTGGCTGTCTGCATAATGTCTCTCTGCCTTTAGAGGGAGTGCCTTGAGGATGCTCCTCTGGATCCTCCATGTTCGGTATGGAGTCGGTGCTTAATAAATGCTGACTGGCTCACTGATGTGAAGCAAGAGGCCAATAAACTCTCATCTAATAAATCAAAGAGTAGGAAAACTACAATAAGGATGCTGGTGGTGACCAGAAGAGGTCACTCTGCTGACTCAGAGATGGTTGGTGGGAAATCAGAATGAACTCAGGGATCTCCCAGATATCTACCAGTCTCGAGCTGTAATAAATAAATGGTCCAGTGTGATTTGTACCCAAGAGAGAATCAGTAGGGAACAATGAAGATATTCTAGGAGAGGGGCCACTTAAGCTGGGGAGCTTAAAGAGGAGGCTTCACGGGGAAATGACATCTAAAATGGAACTTAAAGGGAGAACACAGAATTTTTTTTAACCCTTACCTTCCTTCTTAGAATCAATACTATGCATTGGTTCCAAGGCAGAAGATCGGTAAGGGCTAGGCAATGGGGGTGAAGTGACTTGCACAGGGTCACATAGCTAGGAAGTATCTGAGGCCACGTTTGAACTCAGAACCCTGGGCCTAGCTCTCGATCCATTGAGCCACCCAGCTGCCCTTCAAGAATCACAGAATTTTAAAGGTATTTAGGGCAGCCAGGTGGATAAAATGGAACCTGGAGTCAAGAAGACTCATCTTCCTGAGTTTGAATCTGGCCTAAGACACTCACTGGCTATGTGACCCTGGGAAAGTCACTTCACCCTGTTTGCCTCGATTTCCTCTTCTGTCAAATGAGATGGAGAAGGAAACAGCAAACCACCTCAGGATCTTCACCAAGAAAACCCCATATAGGGTCACAAAGGGTCAAACAGGGCTAAAAAGAGAAAAGACTGGAGCAATATAGAGGATTTCCCACTGTATCAGACCCCAGAAGGGGTTCCAAGCAGTGCTTGAGGAGGAAGTCTAGGACTTTGTGTGCAGCACTGATGAACAGTGCCATCTGTACAAACTTGGCAAACAATATACTTGGATGAACTGAGAGCAGGGAGAATTGAGCAGAAGCAGGAAAATAATGTATATAATAATAACATCTTAAGACATCCAACTTTGAAGGACCTACGAATTCTGCATTGTTGTTTAGTCAATGAGTTGTGTCCGACTCTCTGTGACCCCATTTGGGGTTTTCTTGGCAAAGATATTGCAGCGGTTTGCCATTTCCTTCTCTAGCTCATTTGACAGACAAGGAAACTGAGGCAAACAAAGTAAAGTGACTTACCCAGGGTCACACAGCTAGTACATATTGGAGGCCACATTTGAATTCAGGTCCTGACTACAAGGTCAGCACTTTATCCATGGTGTCACCTAGCTGCCCAAAAGATAATATTACTGCTGTACAATTTACTAGGCAACTTAGTAAATGGCCAGAATTAGGGAGCAGAGGAAGAAGAGAAGTTCAGAGATGACCCTGAGATCAATCTTTCCCACATGGGTGACTGGAAGGATGGAGATCCATTAAGAGAAACAGGAAAATAATATGGAAATGGGTCTTGATCAATGACACATGTAAAACCCAGTGGAGCTGCTCATCAGCTCCAGGAGGGGGTGGGAGGAGAGGAGGGAAAGAACATGAGTCTTGTAAGCATGGGAAAATATTCTAAATTAACTAATTAAATAAATCAATTAGAGAGAAAGAGAGAGAGAGAGAGGAGGGAGGGAGGAAGGGAGAGAGAGAGGGAGGAAGGGAGAGAGAGAGAAACAGGAAAGATCCAGAAAGGGAGGTGGCTTGGGAGATGATGAGGGCTTCCATTTTGAGCATGTGAGATGTTGGTGGAATATCTCAGGGAGACAAGTTAGAGGTGCTGGCCAAGGGATCAGGAAAGAAATTGGGCTGAGACCTACAGAGCTGGGAGTCATCCACAAAGAGGTCAGGGATGAAGCCCTGGGAGATTGCCAACCCATTATTATCCAGGACTCCTCTAGGATTCTGGACAAGCTCCCATTTCCTCCTCAGTGCTTTTTTCCTCACCCTGGCAGCTGGCTCGGCTCCCCCACGTGGCACTCCCCCAGCTCCCAAGAGATCATTCGAGCTCACGAACACACAAAGCACTCAACAGTCTACACACTTGGGGAGCACACCACCAACTCGAGCCATGGTCCTAGAGTCTGGACAACCTGGAACTGCACTCAGTAGATCTGGATCACTCTAAGAACTCATGTTCAGTTCTAATGTCTTCATCTTTGACACGCAATTTCCACCTTAATCAACAGCTCGTGGGTTGAACATCTTGAAGTGCCAGATGTAATGACAAGAAGCTAAAGTGACAAAAGCAAATGGACTGGCTGTGCCAGCCTGTCCCGTCTTGTCCTGTTGGCCTCTAACTACCTTATGCAACAAATGTAACTGAATAACCTTTTTGTTTCAAAAGGAACAAGAAACAGTTATTAATGCATCACTACAAAGCAGGTCAGCTCAAAACCTGCTTCAGTACAGATGGAGAAACCCAATCCCCTCCTCACAGCAGAGAAGCCAGGGCTACTGGGGCAGAATATTAAATGCAAACATACAGTTGGTGGCCTGAGTGGGTGCTTCTTATGAAATTATTTTTCTTTATGACGGGGTTTCAATCTGGGGATGGGAATGGTTTTTTCCCCCTCAGAAATGAAGTGGGATAGAAAGACAAAAACAGGAAGTAATAAATGTTTTGTTTCTAACTTGGAAAAGTCCCAGGGACACCATAGCCAAAATGTAGGGCTCCCACACGAATGTCCTAACAGATGATGGACACCAGTTTTTCTGGTTGTTACAAGTGTTTTCTCTTTCTCTTTCTTTCTTTAGGTTTTTAGTGGGAGGGTGCAGATGGAGGAAGGGGATTTGCCCAAAAAAAAAAGGGGGGCCACTAAGCAGTGGGGCCAGTTTTTTTGAGTTTAGAGAAGGGATAAGGAAAACAAAACATTTACTTAAAGGACAGAGAGCTAGAATTATATTTTGTAATAATTATATAAGCATGGCAGGGGATTTGAAGGAGGAAGATCATAATAAAAGCAAAGATTCTCTAAATCTCTGAAATGTAGCACAATCCAGTGGTGGAAGAAAGAGGGGTGGACACTTCTGGAAAGAAAAGAAAGAAGCCCAGACAAGCAGGGCAGTTTTGAAAGTAAAAGGCAGGGAGCCAGCTAGGTTGCTCACTGGATAAAATACAGGGCCTGAAGTCAGGAGGAAACTTCCTACTTGTGGAACCCTGAACAGATTAACCCTGTTTGCTTAGCTCTTGCCTTTTTGTCTTAGATTTGTTTCTAAAACAGAAAGTAAAGAGAGAGGGAGGGAGGGAGGGAGGGAGGGAGGGAGGGAGGGAGGGAGGGAGGGAGGAAGGAAGGAAGGAAGGAAGGAAGGAAGGAAGGAAGGAAGGAAGGAAGGAAGGAAGGAAGGAAGGAAGGAAGGAAGGAAGGAAGGAAGGAAGGAAGGAAGTTGATGAGTAAGGGGAGGGAGGAAAGGGATGATGAAAGAGAAAAGGAGAAAAAGGAGAGATGAGAAGGAAGGGAGGGAGAGAGGGAGGGAAGAAGGGAGGGAGGGAGGTTAGGAAGGAAGGAGGGAGGGAGGAAGGGAGAGAAGGGAGAGAGGGAGGGAGAGAAGGAAGGAGGGAAGGGAGAGAGGGAGGGAGAGAGAAAAAGACAGAAAAAGGCAGGTGACCTGAAACAGACTGATAGTTTCAATGCTGTCTATGAACATGTCCCTTTTTTTGGTTTTCACATTCAAAATAAAAGGTTGTTGGGTTGTTGGCTTTTAAAATCCTCTCCTGTGTCTGGAAAGCCAAAGTCATGATTGTTTGGCTGCTGACTGTCGGTTTCACATGTCGAGGCTGTCATCTGTCCCCTAGCTGCTCAGAATCAAAAATCAGCAGAGTTTTCTTTCCCACCAGGGTAGAACACTTTCATTTTGAAAATGAGAAATTCTCAATGAGGTAGCATGATTGTCAATGTGGCGGATGGAGATCCTGGGCAGATCACCTGACTTCCTCTCTGTGCCTAGGTTTCTCCATCTGATAAATGGGGGTGCTGGCCTCCATGGCCTGTGAGATGGCTCCCAGCTCCAAAGGCATCATGCTTAATGTGTTTGTTACATGTAGAGGACGAGGCAGCCAGGGAGAAGTAAAGCGGAGGCCAGAGGAAGAGCATGAATTTAGGATGAGGGGATCATTATCTAGCCGGGGCCAGGCTAGGACTAGACCGGAGTGCCCTGACTGCCACCTCCTTTGAGGTTTCTCTACCACACGGTACTGCTTCCGGCCACCACATCTGCTGCTCTGAGTAATCTTCCTAGTGCCTGCAACGATTCAAACCTTAAATGAGGAAGTGAGGGCCACGGAAGCCCCTGTGAATGCTGGTCGGAGGGGGCTTCAGAGCCTGATGACCAGGACCCTGGAGGAGAGAGCCGTCTAGGGGAGGACCCCGGGCTCGATGAATTCTACAGCCTCAGAATGACAAAACGGCAAATCTGAAGGCATTTAGGGGCCTTCGAGCCCAAACTGTACCCCAAAGGAACAGCTACTACAAAACAGGGGGCCAAGTGGTGACTCAGCCTTTGTCTGAGGACCTGCACGAGGTGCCGTCCCCTCCCCCACACCCCCAGGCAGCCTGTTCTACCTGCGGCCATCTCCAGTGCAGCCTGATCTAAGATGGCAGCATCTACCCACCATTCCCTGGGGCCAAACAGGGCTGGACCGACCCCTGGTCCGCATGACAGCCCTACAAATACACTCAGTACAACGATCACACCTCCCAAGCCAGGGATCTTCAGCATCCCGATGGTCCTCCGCTCGACCCTCCCCATTTTACCCAGGTCCTCCCTGAACCCGGGTGCCCAGTACTTCCAAGGTGCATCCTGGGATTGTTTGCCAGCCAGGCGGAGAACCCGTCTGGTACTAACAGGAAGAGAGGCTGAGTGTCCTACCGGGGTGAAGCTCCCTGAATCCAGTGGGAAGAGAAGAGAATGAGCACTTATTACATACCCACCAAGTTTTTAAAGACAACTCTGTTACAGAAATGAATACAATGGAAATGGGTTGTGAGTGATAATAGATGTATAACCCAGGGGAATGGCTTGTCAGCTCTGCGAGGGGGGAGGGAAGAGGGGAGAGTGTGAAAATGGAGATTTTGAACCCCAGACTTCATTACCCAGAAGTCCTTGGTATTTCCCAGAATTCCCTATAATCTCACTTGAGTCCCCAGGTTGGCAAAATCACAATTGGTATTTAACTGGCAGTAATACCTCCCACACTCTTCTCTGCCATTGCAATGATGTAGGAAGTTAGTGGTAAACTAATCTGGGGATTCTGAATTGGCTAATCAGCCATGGGCACGAGGTTTTTATTTTGTATCCTTGATTTCTAATAATCCTTAATAAACCTCATAAAATATAATATTTTTACTATTAGAGATATAATTTAACTTTTACAAGGGGATGATGAATCATTTAATTGTGGAAAAGTATTTAAAAATAAAATTATATTTAAAAATTAAATACCTGCCAAGTACTAGGTGCTGTGCTAAGTAAAATATGTATGTGTATGTATGATGTGTGTGTGCATAGAGATAAACATATTATTTTAGTATATAATATATATCATATTGCTATATTCATATATATTATGTATATATACTATATTATGTTGTTATATTACATTATTTGTATATTGTAAATATTACATATAATATGTAAGTATATTATATTAACATATTGATCATTAAAATATATTATACAATTATATAACAAATACTATAACAATGTATTATATAGAATAATATGTGGTGTATAATAAAATATATTATATATATATATAATTTCATTCCATCCTCACAACTCTAGGAGGTAGATACTATTGTTATATCCCTTTTACAACTGAGGAAACTGAGGCAGGCAGAGGTTAACTGGCTGTGATCACAGAGCTAGTGTGTGAGATCACATCTGAACCCAGGTCTTCCTGACTCCAGCCCCATCTTGCTCCAAGACTAGCCATAGCTACCCTCTCCTTATGCTACTTTTCAATCTACCTCACCCATCACTCCCTTTTGAGGGGCTGGAGATGCTCCCCCAAACTCTAGAAAGGAAGGGAAACAGAAGTAAAGCCAAGGGAAAAAGGAGATGTTCTGATTATTCCCCGCTTCTCCCCCTTGTCACTGTCAGGCAGGCCAGCTTCGCAGGAGAGAGTAAAAGGGGGTGAAGGGAGGGGAAGGAGGAGTTCTGAGACATCTGGGTCCACAGTAGCCAGAGGGAGGGAAAGGAAAGGAGAGAAAGTCCCAGCACCAGCCTCCTCTGGGGGAGGCACAGCTCCCACTTGTGTACAAGGGACCTGAGTAAACTCAGGATTTCCTCTATTTGTGTATAAAAGTCACTCAAGTCAATTTGTACAACAAAAGCATCTGTTTCTTTCCAAAAAAAAATCTTGATCTGAAAAATGTGGTTTTTCTCTAGTTTGTCCTGTAAATTCATTCAGTATTTTCTGGCTTCTAGTCATTCACCGCCAAGCCCATTACAGGGAAAAGAAAGTGGGTTCCAGTGGAGGCTTTGCCAGTGAAATCCTTTGTGACCCTAACAAATCACATCTCTTCAACAGGACTCAGTTTCCTCATTCATAAAATGAAGAGGTTAGACTAGATGGCTTCTCAGGTCCTTCACAAGTCGTGAAGGTTGAGGAGATGCCTTCCAGGCATAAACCTGCCACCAAGTTTAGCTCAGCAAAGCCTCAAGTGCCTTCTTTGTTTTCCAAAGATAATATCTTGCATCAGTTTGCAAATAACCTCCATAACTAGGGATGGATGGAAAGGGTCCAGGTCCCAAGAGGAAAAAGTTGCTGGGGGCTATAAACATCCCCTTCATTAAAGTCAATGTTTGAATCAGCTCCCTTAATTTATGATGGGGGGGGGGGGGGAGGCAAAGAAATTCAACTCAACAAGGATTTATTAAGGATACAAGGACAATGTATAGAGCCACTGGGCCTAGCTAGGGTCAGGGGGATTCATCTTCTTGAGTTCAAATTAGGCCTCAGACACTAGCTGTGTGACCCTGGGCAAGTCACTTAACCCTGTTTGCCTCCGTGTCCTGGAAAAAGAAACAGCAAAACATTCCTGGTTCTTTGCCAAGAAAAACCCAAAGGTCTTGATCAATGAAACATGCAAAACCCAGCAGAGAATCTTGTAACCATGGGAAAATATTCTAAATTAATTAATTAAATAAAAATTGCCAAAACTGGGGGGGGGGGAGGAAACCCCAAATGGGGTCCTGAAGAATCTGGCACAACTGAAACAACTCAGCAACAACAAGGGTACAAGGACAAAACGATGCCTAGCCTTTGTCCTCAAGTGTGGATCCTGGGAAATTCCGAACAAACAGTGGCAACGGAGAGTAGCCCCCAGACCACCAAACTCTCCCCAGGGCCAGCCTGCGCTTTGGTAAACAGTAGATGGGACCAAGGGGGCCTGTTTTACATTTTCTAGAACTTGCACCGCACAGTCTGCCCCTTTTTAAGCCCCGCCCCTTTGATGCCCTTGGGGGCTCTCTTTATCTGCCCTCCAAGCCCAGCTCTTACTATCTTATCTCCCCAATTAGAATGTAATCTCCTGGAGGGCAGGAACTGTTTCAGGGCTGTTCCACGGCTCCCGGAGCTCAGGCTCCGAGTGGATACTTAGTAAAAGCTGCTCATGACAGCCTGACTAGTCACTATCAGACACAGAAATACTCTCCTTTCAAGTCTGTGTATGTTGTTACAGTGAAAACCCTGATTAGCCTGGAGCACAGTCTCCTCCCACGAGGCAAAGCGCGGCTGCTTCCAGGGCTCCTTCCACTGGCAGATTAGCATCTGAACCACAAAGGCAGAAGCTCTTTAGGGAGGAGACAAAGAGAGCCAATCCTCCAATGAGAATCCAGCTGCTAAAGGAGCTCGGCTGTTCCCGCCTCTGGCTAGTCAGTTACTAGATTGGTGGCAGGATCTGACTAGGACAGTGAAGATTCTTGGCTACTGAAGGTGCCTTTTTCAGGATTTCTGCAATGGATGGGATGAATGTCTCAAGAGAAGCTACCCGCCAAGAATAAGCGGGAGAAAAGAATATATAAGGCGGGTCTATTCTGCAGGCGTTCAGTTCAACAGTTATTCAATCAATCAGCATGGATTAAGCACCTAGTGTATGTCATGAGTAGTTCTAGGCAAAAATAAAACTCCTGTTATTAAAGAACACACACTGTGCTGAAGGTTGTGCTGGCCTTAAAATCAGACAGACTTGAGTTCAAATCCCACCTCAAATTATCTTTGGGAAACCCTGGACATTCAAAATCTCAATTTCCTCATCTATTAAATGAGGGTGGGAGCAAGATGGCCTTTACCATGCCTTCCAGCTCTAAAGTCATCATCCTATATACATGTACACACATATTACTTGGGGAAAGTCAGAAGATCTTTGGAAAAGCATGCAAGCAGCTAGGTAGGTAGTGCACAGGAGAAGCGCCACTCCAAAAGGCAGCCTCGGACACTGGCTGGCTCTGAGACTCTGGGCAGTCCCTGAACCTCTGAACCATAGCAGGTGCTCCATTGTGTGCTAGCCCCTGGGAGGAGAGACAAGATTCAGAAAAGACTCAGTCCTCAAGGAAACAACAAGTATGGTACTGAGTCATCCAGAGTCCAGTCACAACACCCTTTGAAACTAGTTAAATCCTCACCCCAGGTGCCAAAACACTTTGAAAAAGATGGGTGTGGGAGCAGGTAGGTGGTTCAGTGGATTGATAGCCAGGCCTAGAGATGAGAGGTCCTGGGTTCAGATCTAGCCTCAGATACTGCCTAGCTGTGTCACCCTGGGCATATCACTTAAGCTTCATTGCTTAGCCTTTACCAATCTTCTGCTTTGGAACCAATACACAGTATTGATCCTAAGATGGGAGGGAGGAAGGGAGGGAGGGAGGGAAGGAAGGAGGGAAGGAAGGAAGGGAGGGAAGGAGGGAGGGAGGGAGGGAAGGGAAAGGAAGGAGGGAGGGAGGGAGGGAGGGAGGGAGAGAAGGAAGGAAGGAAGGAAGGAAGGAAGGAAGGAAGGAAGGAAGGAAGGAAGGAAGGAAGGAAGGAAGGAAGGAAGGAAGGAAGGAAGGAAGGAAGGAAGGAAGGAAGGAAGGAAGGAAGGAAGGAAGGAAGGAAGGAAGGAAGGAAGGAAGGAAGGATAAAGGTGCCAAACTGAGTGACCTTATCCATGCAGGTAGATCAGAACAGATCCTTCTAACTTAGTTCCTTAACCTGGAGTCCTATGGGCTTGAAAATAAAAAAGAAGATAGCTATGTTTCAATGTCATTGGTTTCCTTCCTAATCCTACATATTTAATTTTATACATTTAAAGATGTGATTCTGGGAAGAGGTCTCTAGGCTTCACCAGACTGTCCAAGGGGACCAGAATACAATTACATTAAGAAGCACCATCCCGTCTCTGCTCAGCACAGCTTTGTACAAAATAATCAATTAATAAGTGCTTTGGATTGTTGACTGGTCATGGGCTTCCTTAAAACAGTAGCTATCCACAAGTCCAAGCCAGGACGGAGAAGTTTGGAAGAGGGAGGGGACCAAGCACTTTAATTCCATTCAATAAGCATGTAAGTGAGGTGTTGGGTGCTCAAGGACAAAAAGATGAACAGTCCCTGCCCTCCACAAGTTTAGGCTCTAGGTGGGTTAGTGGTTTTCAGTGTCAAATAATTTCCCCGTTTAGAAATGCTCTGCATCGGAGAAAGCGGGAAGCTGATTTCAAGTCAAAACGCTGTTAGTGACAGAAAGCCCTGAGTCAGCCAGAAACACCAGCTCTCTCGGGGAAGACACTTATCTTTAAGTTTCCATCTTATCAGAGTAAACCTGGTGAAGCCTCAGGAAAAGGAGAAGGAAAACTGAAACCCCAGGGGGAGTTTGTGCAAATGGACTGTAAGAGTTTGGGCCACAATCAAGGGCGCCCCACGAGCAGAGGGGGAATCCCTCCAGCTAAAGTGAGGTCGCTAGGGAGCTCAGGACTGAGCTGACTAGGGAGCCCGATTCCTCGGGGGGGGGGGGGTGAAGATGGGGATAGCGAATGCGGGGATGAGGGCACGGTCCTGCCGGGGTACCAGGAGCCAGTTCGAGGGCCTCAGTCTCTATCCTGGCCCCTCACCTCGGCCGTGGTCTAGGGCCCCAGCACGCTCCCTTTAATTCTCCCGCCCGGTCCACAGTACGAAAGTGGGTAGGAACCCCCGCACCAATGGCGGAGGAGAAAAGGGACAAGGTAAACAAAGTCTCCCCGCCAGGGCCAGGTCCCTCCCAGAGCCCCGCCTCCAGATCCCAGGGGAATCCAGCAGCTAAATCACCCGGCCCTCGCCCCCTTAGGCCCGGGGGTGGGGGTGGGGAGCGAGTTGAAGAAGGGAAAGCGGGAGAGGAGAATGGGGGACCTGAGGAGAAAGGGGTACAAGAGGAGGTGGGGGAGAGAAGAGGAGGAGGGGGTGGCATAAGGAAAGGAGGGAGGGAAGAGAGGAGGATGCCGAGCGCCTCCGCCCACCTCCGACCCCCTCCCCGCCAACTCCTTCCCTCCCTCGGCCATGGGAGCCAAGGCGAGCGCCAGTCCAAGGCCTGAGGAGGGGGAAAGCGAAGGAAAAGAGGTGGGGATCCGAATGCAGCCCTTAGCAAGCCCAGGGCGCCCCTCACCACGCAGGGCGGGCGCCCTGAGCCGCCCACCCCAAATGCGTGCACAAAGCGTCCCCCCCGGCGGCCACGCCGGGCCCCTCCTCTGATCTCCCCGGCAACTCCCCCCCTCCCCGCGTGCCCCTACGGACGTGCTTCCTCCGTGCCTGCGCGCGCCTCACCTGCTATCCTCCTCTGGCCCCTCGCTCTCCTGGCTGCTCAGGCTGCTGCTCATGATCGCTACGGGAGGAGGCGGGCTGGCAGCGTGGGTCCTTACAGAATGCAGTCGGGGGCTGCGGGCACCCCCCGGAGGGGGAAGAGACGGGGGAGGGGGGCGGCTCGGGAAAGCGTAGCCAGAGAGACGGCGGAGCAGAGCGCGCCGCGTCCGTCCGCAGGCGGCGGGAGGGGGAAATGCGCCGCGGAGCGCAGGAAAGGGAGGGGGGAGGAGGGAGTTGAAGGGGGGAGGAAGGAGGGAATGAAAAGACGAGGGGGGCGGGGGGGCGAGGGCTAGGGCGGCCATCTGCAACCGCGAGGAGCTCCGGACCGGAACGGAAGCTCCTGCCAACTGCGCACCCCTAAATACGAAGAGAAACCCGCGGCGTGCGACTTTTATACATCGCCAGTTGGGGGAGAAGCAAGACCTCGAAGCTCCAGGTCTTCCACCACCAACAAAGCGGGGTTTTCTAATGCAAGGCTCCCCTGGTAGCTCCTCATTAGGAACACAATCAGAGGCACTTTTGGTGCCTGGAGGGGCCAGGTCTGGCCATCTGACTTTGTTTTTATCTGTGATGTGATGTCATCCCCTTCCAAGCACAGCCAGGGAGATCTGAGTTCAAACTCTACCTCCGCCCCGGGTGATTGCCTGTCCCTGGACTAGTAGCTAAATTCTCTTAGTTTCCTTCTCCATAAAACGAGCAGGTTGGACTCTTTGGGACCAATGATGTATGGTACCTGTTTTTCGGTTTACTGGCTTGTACGTGACCTGAGGCACTGAGGTGGTTTAGTGGCCCAAGTGGACACGGTCAGATCTTGCAGAACTGGAACCCACATCTTTCTGAGTCTAAGCCCAGCAGTCTCTGCTCGACCTTGTCACCCCGTATATCCCAGGGAAAGGTGCTCTTCAACTGAGAAAACAGAAGCCCAGGGATTCAAACTCAGAGCCTCTGAGCACATTCTCAGTCCTTTTTCCATTATGCCAATTTCCAAGGAGGCATGACTTCAGTTGAAATTAATTCAATGACTTTTTGTAGTTCAAAGAGCACTGGTCTGGGCTCAAGGAGGCACGGGCAGTCTTGCTTCTGTGCTAGTTGTGACTAGAGGTAAGGCAGGGCGGTAAGGCAGCGCTCTCCCAAGTTGTTTCCTCATTTTAAAATGAAAGTGCTCAGGCAACGTCCCTTCCAGTTCTGCCGTTCACTGATTTCTTAGGACCTTCCTTCCTTACTTACTTATATTGTCCCATGAAATGGGCAACTTCTGCCCACATCTCAGGCACTGTGCATACAGCCCAGAGAGCTTAGCATGATCTTCAGAGCCCTCCTCACTACTCAGCAAATGGCTGCATCAATAAAATGGGTATGTTTGTATGTATATTAAGTAAAGGCAAGTAAAGGCAAGTGCCTTTACTTAATAACCCCTTTGGAATAATAGCCAAGCATTAACTGCAATATGGGCATACAGATCATAATAGGCTTTGAGAGGGGGAACAATGGGAATGGAAGGAGAGAGAGGGAAATAGGGAGAGCTGGTGAAGGGATTCTTCTTCCCCTCTCTTTTCTGGGAGAGTCTTGTCACCCTAACAGAGGGAATATTTTCAAGTATTGAAAAAGGGATGTGCTGCTGCGGTTGGAGTGCCCTCAACAGTAACGGGGCTTACTCAATCAGAACTGTGGAAACCCGAAAAACCGTTAAGAGGAAGAAAAAGTTATATAATATTCCATTTCCATCCCTGAGAGATGGGAATTAGAGAATGGCTGGATTCCTATTTTGTTTGATTCCTGCCTATCTGATCAGTTACTCTTTTACCTAAAGAGCTCACAATACTTGAAATAAGAACAGAAACCAGGAAGTAAGTGGGAAAAGGCCTTTGTGGCTCCAGCTTGGTCAAAGAACTTTTTCATAAAATTAGTGCCTTTTGTCTTGGGCCTTCACTCCCTGCAGGATTTCTCTTTTGAGCACAAAACCCTTATCAGCCTCTATGGTTCCACACGTCTAGCAAATCATAGCCTAAAGAAAGGTGCCCAGCGGGTCTGGTCTAGGTGTGATGACAGCAAAGGGACAAACAAATCACAAGGAAAACACAGGGAAAAAATGATATCATGAGACTGTATGATGAGGGAGATTTCTAAGGATGACAATGAGTTAAAGTTACCAAATAATGTTCATGTTGTGCAGACTTGTTCTTTATTTAAGAGATCAACCATCCCAAATGACCTAAACAAAAAGAATGTAGGCAGTTAGGTGGCCCGGTAGATGGAGCCTAAGACGAAAATCAGGAAGGACCACTTGGAACCAATCAATACACAGGATTCCTTCTAAACTGGAAGGCAGGGTTGAAACACACACACAGAACCATGAAATAACCTACATACAATGATGAAGAGTGACATGAGCAAAATCAAGAGAACATTCATTCTATACTGCAACAGTCACACAATGTGAAGAAAAACTATAAAGTTCTTCTCCAGAGAAAGAACTGATTAATATTATGCAAGGCATAATACATATAAATTGATTATGTATATGTTTATATATTTATATGTACTATTATTTTATATGTTATTTGTATATGTTATTTGCATATATTATTCATGTATATTATTTAACCAGATGTATTATTCATGTATATTTTTGAATACATATTATTATTTGTATATTTTATTAATTTATATATTATTTGAAGGTATTTTATATTATTATTTGTATATATTCTTTGACTATACATTATTATGATTTGTATATATGATTTTATATATTATTTGTATATATCATTGTATGTTATTATTTTATATATTATTTATCTAGATGTATTATTATTTGTATATCTTATTCATATATATTATTTAACTAGATGTATTATTCGTGTATATTATTTGAATATATATTATTAATTTATATCTTATTTGTAGGTATTATTTTATATTATTATTTGTATATATTCTTTGACTATACATTATTATGATTTGTCTATATTATTTTACTATATATTATTATTTTATATGTTATTTGTAAATATCATTGTATGTTATTTTATATATTATTTAACTAGAAGTATTATGATTTGTATATATTATTTGACTAGATGTACTATTATTTGTATAGATTATTTGACTATTTATATGGTCAAATGATATATTCTTTAATTTGGGGAGGGAAAGTAGGGAGACACCTAGGAACTGTAATATAACAAACAAAATTTTAAAATTCAAAAAAATTTCCCAAAAACAACTTCTTTCTACTCTAAAATCCTTCCTTATAGGTTTTTTGCATGCACTGGTATAACTGGATAGTGCTGTCCTCATCGGTGTTAGGAAGATTTGAATAAAGATGAATTCTGTTAAACATAATTATATACCTATATTTATATATGTTTATATACTTAAACATAAATTATATTAAATGGCTGGATTTCTTTTTGCTTTATAACGATTATTAGTTTCCTAGCCTATTAGTTTAGGTATCCTTGGGGCCTCGTACCAGGACCTAAGATCCCATCAAGACAAGGCCCAAGTGAAACCCTTGAGTTCTTGTTCATCCTTTGTTTCTAAAGTGGACCAATGGCATCATGGAGTGATATCCTGACTTGCAAGTGAATTGGATTTAAGTGAGGCAGAGTTGCACAAATTCTCTCTTCCAGTCACCAAACTCCAAAAAGAAATGGGAGGAGGCCTCCTGTCGGTTCCTGTGTTTTCAGGAAGGCTAAGACCAGAGATAGCCCTAAATTGCTCTAAATACAAACCCTTGCTATAGATCAGACTAAGAAATTAGTCTCGTTCCAGGCACCAAACACTAGGAGAGCTTTAGTCACTCAAATCTATTCAAATTAAGAATCTCTAGGCTTGAGATTCTTCATTTGAGGCATAAATCAAATCAAAAAGTACTTATTATGCACTTTCTATGAGCCAAGCATTGTGTTTATGCCATAAAGAATTTTTCTCTTTTTTCCTAAACTCTTGCCATATACATTCTACTTGTCTTGTAGTTTAAAAAACCTCTTGCTCCCCAAAGAGATCATAAGGAAAAAGACTTGTACAAGAATATTCATGGCTGCACTCTTTGTGGTGGCCAAAAATTGGAAAATGAGGGGATGCCCTTCAATTGGAGAATGGCTGAACAAATTGTGGTATATGTTGGTGATGGAATACTATTGTGCTAAAAGGAATAATAAAGTGGAGGAGTTCCATGGAGACTGGAACAACCTCCAGGAAGTGATGCAGAGCAAAAGGAGCAGAGCCAGGAGAACACTGTACAGAGACTGATACACTGTGGTACAATTGAATGTAATGGACTTGTCCATTAGTGTCAATGCAGTGATATGAGAAAAAACACTATCCACATTCAGAGGAAAAACTGTCGGAGTAGAAACACAGAAGAAAAACAACTGCTTGAATACATAGGTTGAGGGGATATGGTTGGGGAGGTAGACTCTAATGATCATCCTAACGCAAGGCAGTAGGTTCTGATCAAGGACACATGTAATACCCAATGGAATTGCTCATCAGGAAGGGTGGGGTTAGAGGAGGGAGGGAAAAAATATTATTCTTGTAACCAAGAAATAATGTTATAAATTTACTAAATTAATTAATTTAAATTTTAAACATTAAAAAAAATTTAAAACCTCTTGCTGGGGGCAAAACTAATTTTTTCTCTAAAGAAATCATAAGGGGGAAGCTGGGTGGCTCAATGGATTGAGAGTCAGGCCTAGAGACAGGAGGTCCTAGGTTCAAATCTGGCCTCAGACACTTCCCAGCTGTGTGACTCTGGGCAAGTCATTTAACCCCCATTGCCTAGCCCTTACCACTCTTCTGCCTTGGAGCAAATAAGATGGAAGGTAAGGGTTAAGAAAGAAAGAAAGAAAGAAAGAAAGAAAGAAAGAAAGAAAGAAAGAAAGAAAGAAAGAAAGAAATCAAAGAAAGAAAGAAAGAAAAATCAAAGAAAGAAATCAAAGGAAGAAAGAAAGAAAGAAATCAAAGGAAGAAATCAAAGAAAGAAAGAAATCATACATTTGGGGGCATAGTAGATAGTCAGGAAGATCTTTGTTCAAATTTGACCTCAGACATCTCCTAGCTATGTGATGCCTACTACCCCTTACCACTCTTCTGCCTTGGTAGTGATACTTAGTATTAATTCTTTTATTTTTAATCCTTTCCTTCTATCTTAGAATCAATACTCTATATTGGTTTCAAGGTAGAAGAATAATGAGGGTTGAGTCATGGGGGTTAAATAACTTGCCCAGAATCACATAGTTAGGAAATGTCTGAGGTCAAATTTGAACCCAGGACTTTCCATCTTCATCATCTAGATTTGGCTCTCTATCCACTGAGCCACCTGGTTGTCTATACTTAGGGTCAATACAGAAGGTAAGGGGCTCTTGTCTCATTTAAATCATATATTTGCAAATGAGAAATCCCATAATCCTTATATTTTATAATCCTGAAGTACTTTATAGCTATTCTATTCTAATATTGCCCCCCATCATGATTTAAATTTCTGACCTTATTCATACTAGACTGATTTGCAGTCATCTTATTCTTTTCCTGTACTGTCACATGGCTATGCTGTGAAATTATTAATCTGGTATACACAAATTATACTACATATACTTTGCTGACTCCTCCTATATGTAAAACCCTAGTATATTCACATCTGCTGATTTCACGCTTATGTCATCATTTCCTGTAGAAGGGGTCTGTTCTCAAGGCTCAAGGTCTTTGCTTGCCAATGGGAATCTAGCTTTCTTGTGAGACCAGCCCTCTCTCAATAAACCTATTTCTCTTTGCCTTGGAGACACTGTTCTATTTTTGGTGTCTCAGCTAATAAATTTCTACCACACATTTTATCATCGATGCCATAGCTATTTCTTGAAGCTTTCCCTCCCAGCTTTCTTTGTGTTGGTCATCTCCCCACATTGAACAAAGAAAAACACCTACCCAGAAACCACTGACAATATAGACAACACTATCCTGATTGTTCCCTTTCCACAGGGAGGAAAGAAAGAAAGAAAGAAAGAAAGAAAGAAAGAAAGAAAGAAAGAAAGAAAGAAAGAAAGAAAGAAAGAAAGAAAGAAAGAAAGAAAGAAAGAAAGAAAGAAAGAAAGAAAGAAAGAAAGAAAGAAAGAAAGAAAGAAAGAGAGAGAAAGAGAGAACTAGAGAGAGAGAACTAGAGAGAGAGAAAAGAGGGAAGGAAGGAGGGAGGGAAAGAAGGAAGGAGAAAGAGAGAAAGAAAGAAGAAATAAAGCTATTTCTTACAGAACATGGTTGGTTTTCAGTTAGAGAGAGGTAGGCTTCTTGTCAGTGATCTTTCCATTTCTCTCATTGTAAATAAAAGTAGGCATTAATTTAATGAGTTGACTTATTTTATGCTGCATCTGTTCATACAAATATGGTGTTTCTCTGAAATCCTCATATCTATTGTTTCTGGCTGCATGAAAGCATCCCATTTTTGTTTGTTTTTAAACCCTTATTTTCTATCTTAGAATCAATGCTGTGTATCATTTCCAAGGTAGAAGAGCAGTAAGGATTAGGCAATGGGGGTTAAGTGACTTGCCAGGAGGGTCACTCAGCTAGGAAGTGACTGAGGTCATTTTTGAACCCAGGACTTGGCTCTCAATCTACTGAGCCTCCTAGTTGACCCCTATTCCATCATTTTTGAAGGCCAATTTCTTTTTTTTTATTCAATTTTTTATTCAAAGATATTTTATTTTCCCAATTACATGTAATAATAATTTTCAACATACATTTTCTGAAATTATGTCACTGTTTCTTGAGCCATTTCCCAAACCTCATTCAGAGATCTACCTTCTTTCAAGTTCTTGGAGATCACAAAAAGTTTGCTCTGAATCTCATCTTATATTGGAATTTTGTTTCTGTCCTTGATATCTTTGAGGTGGGTGCCTAAAAATGAGAATGCTGGTTCAAAGGAGGTGAACAGCTCAGTTACTTTTCTTCCAATAATTCTATATTAATTAATATCCAGAGTGGTCCCACTAACATTTCTCTGGGTATATCTGCCTTCCCAAAGCCCTTCCAACATTGCCTATTCTCAGTTTGTATCCCCTTTCCAGATAAGAGTTCATTTAATTTGCATTTCTCTTATTAGTGAGTTGAGACAGATTTTTGTTTGGCTGCCCATCATCTGCAATTTTTCTTTTGAAAACTCCTCATATTTTTATGGCCTTTCATATTAATACTCAGATCAATTCCCTACATGTCTTGGAGACTAGACTTTTATCAGTAATGTTGGTTATAAAGATGATTTCCTACTCTGTAATTTCTCTTCTAATTTTGTCACCATTGATTTTATTCATATAAAAGCTTTTTAGTTTTATTAAGGTAATTAACATGATCCATTTTTTACTTTTGGATGACATCCTTTAAGAACTCTCCCACTAGGAGAAGGAAACATTCATTCAATGCCTACTGTGTGAGAGGCACCAAACCAAGCATTTTAAGATATTGTCTCATTTGATCTTCATAACAACCCTGGAAGTTGGTACTATTAAAAACCCTATTTTACAGATGAGGAAACTGAGGCCCAAAGAAATTGATAACTTGGCCAAGGTCCAGCCAAGACTTAAAGTCAAAACACCAACTAAAGTTGACTTGGGAAGTTTATTTCAACCTCAGAACAGAGGAGATCAGTCAATTGGTTTTACTATCTATATCAATGATCCCTCATATGGGGTTAGTTATTGTATCCCAAAGCCATAACTAGAACAAAATATCAAGTATTCTATCCCGAGGTGCTGGCAACACTTGTTCTACTTTAGGTATAAACAATGGAGCCTAGAACCCAGTTAGAATAATTAGTCAGTACAGCTCTCTTCAGGTGAGCTTTTCTTGGTCTTGCCCCATCTTCCATCTTGTTCCCTCCCCTGATAGAAGACTCCCCAGGAGTGTGTGTGGATAGTGTGGCAAGCCCCCCCTCCCAAAAGCTTTCTGTTCTGTTCTGCCTAGAGCACCCCTCACTGAATTGATTGATTTGTAAGAACCTTTATACTCTCCCATCCCCAGCAAAATGTACTTCATCTTCTGTGTTTGACTTCATTTCTCCTAAAACTGTCCTATTATGTACATTTTGGTTTTTTTTCAGTCAAGTAGATGAAAATGAAAGCATGAGAGCTTTTAGAGTTATAACTTTGTATAAGGGTAATGCTTTTCTGACACATTGTAGTGATTAAGATCTAGAGGAAGTATCTACATAATCAAAGGCAAATCAACTCATTTGAATAGCTTTTCAAGGGATATTATTGTTTCTTTTCAAGTGGAAACCTTCCCTGATAAGGTATGTCTTTGTTAGCCTCTGGGGTTCAAGTAAACTCCCAATTCGACCACGATAGCAGAGCTATTGGCACCTGCTATCTTGGGCTGTGGGCCTTGGCTCTTGTATTTCTGTAGATTTGAATGACTGGCTCCCATAGTGCTTGTTGTCTGTGATGGGATCAATAATTAATATCTTAGTTCAAGCAGGAGCACTATTTGCATTTAAGGTAGTTTAGGGCTTTCCCTGTGGCTTGACCTTCCTGAAAACCCACTGGAGGACTTCCCTAGGGTCATGCAGAGCACAGCAAACTTGCTTGGGATGAGTCCAAACTTGTTGCCTCCCTATCAGGGAGCTCATTCCACTACAAGACCATTGGGTTGAGACTATATTGTCACAGATGTAATTCCAAAAAGGGGGGGGGGGGGCTCTCAGGAATGGAGAATGAGAAAAAACCAAAGGACAGCCCAACTAGGACCCTTGCTATATTAAAAAGAAGCAGACTCTGGGGTCTTGAGGGGATTTAAGGAAGCGCATGAATAAAAATTGCCCATGGGGAGGGCGATCTGGAATGAGAATGGGGAGAGACCATACTAAAGCAATCACTGATCTCACGTAGGCCTACCAGGGGTGATTGGGGACCCCACGATCCATTGGACCAAGGTACCTCTCATGGAGTTGGATATGAGCTCTGGCTCCTTAGTGAGAGCCACACTACTTCCTAGAATGACAGAGAACTACTGATTGGTCCCCATTGACTAGGGAGTTGTGAAAGTGGATTGTGAGATTGAGGCATAGAGTTCTTATGAAGGAACCTCCTACCTCTGTAGTCTACTGGGTATATGGGGTGTTCAGGTAGGAGGATTAGCACCTCTAGCCTGAGGGTTTGCTAAATCCTTTCCAGGGCTGCTCTCAACCACATTCTCTTTCTTTCTTTCTTTCTTTCTTTCTTTCTTTCTTTCTTTCTTTCTTTCTTTCTTTCTTTCTTTCTTTCTTCTTTCTTTCTTTCTTTCTTTCTTTCTTTCTTTCTTTCTTTCTTTCTTTCTTTCTTTCTCTCTCTCTCTCTCCCTTTCTCCCTCTCTCCCTCTCTCCCTCTCTCCCTCCCTCTCTCTCTCTCTCTCTCTCTCTCTCTCTCTCTCTCTCTCTCTCTCTCTCTCTCTCTCTCTCTTTCTTTCTTCCCCCTTATTTTCTTTCTTCCCCCTTACTTTCTGTCCCAGTAACAACTCAAAGACAGAAGTATAAGAGCTAGTCTTGGAGTTAATATTGTGTATTGGCTCCAAGGCAAAAGAGTGGTAAGAGCTAGGTAATAGGGTCAAGTGACTTTCCCAGGGTCACACAGCTGGGAAGTGTCTGAGGTCGGATTTGAACCCAGGACCTCCCATCTCTATGCCTGGCTTTTCAATCCATTGAGCCACCCAGCTATCCCCCCTTTCACTCAATTCTGACCTGCAACTCCAAGAAGTTGTAGCATATGCAGTGGCCACCCCTTGGTAAACCATCTCTACAGATGAACTAAACCAGGGTGAAGGTAACAAACAAACCTCAAACTGTCAATAATTAGGGGGATATCTACCCCTAAACACACAAAAACACCTTCTGATGGAAGAGACAGATGAGAACAATTTGTTCCAATGGCTGACAAAGGTGCTGCCCAGGCCATCTTA
Source organism: Monodelphis domestica (assembly GCF_027887165.1). Lineage (NCBI taxonomy): Eukaryota > Metazoa > Chordata > Mammalia > Didelphimorphia > Didelphidae > Monodelphis > Monodelphis domestica. The sequence continues at coordinate 21,199,751 of NC_077234.1, forward strand.
ATTCCACTTTTGTCTAGCCACTGGACTTTGATGACTCTGGAAGAGAGTAAGACTAACACCTTTGTACAATTCTTCCTCATTTAAATCCAGTTCACTCAAAAGCCAAGATGGCACTGGTCTTCAAAAATGAAGAATGAATAGCAATGAAAATAAGGAGAAACCAAGGGGGCAGCTGGGTAGCTCAGTGGAGGGAGAGCCAGGCCTAGAGATGAGAGGTCCTGGGTTCAAATCTGAACTCAAACACTTCCCAGCTAGGTGACCCTGGGCAAGTCACTTGACCCCCATTGCCTAGCTCTTACCACTCTTCTGCCTTGGAACCAATACACAGGACTGATTCTAAGACAGAAGGTGAGGGTTTAAAAAAAATTTTTTTTAAACAAATCTGGCCCCAGAGATGAGATGCCTCCCCCCCTCCTTCGTATAACTCAGAGGCCCATGGGGGTAACAATAGAGCACTGAATCTACCATTGGTTTGGATCAGTTTTGCTGAGTTTTCCCCTCTTCTTAAAAAAGTTCTTTGTTAATGATTCTATTATAAAAATGAATAATATGGAAACAGTATTGATTCCAAGATGTAAAGTAAAGGTTCTGAGAGAGAGAGAGAGAGAGAGAGAGAGAGAGAGAGAGAGAGAGAGAGAGAGAGAGAGAGAGAGAAACCAAAGGGGGGAAACGGCACTGACTTCATTGGGACCCTTTTCAGGGTCCTTTCCCTTATGCCTTAGAATCAGTGCTGGCTCTCTAGCCACTGAACTACCTAGCACTTGGGGGTGGGGAGGTGTGTGTGTGTGTGTGTGTGTGTGTGTGTGTGTGTGTGATTTCTGTTCAGTTCTGGAAACCACCATTGCTGCTAGGAGGGAAGGACAAACAATATTTCTTCTTCCTTAACCCTGGTGCCCAGATTCCAAGGAGAGAAAGTGCTAGAAAAGAAAGCCAAAAGAGCATAAAACCATTGCTCCTCAGTTGTTCTTATAAAGTCCAGAGGAGGGAGGTTCCCAGACAAGGGTGACCCTCCTGTCTCAGTAATTGATCCCATTTCACACAGGCCCTAGTCACTGTGGGCAGAGCAGGGGTTCCTGGTGGCATCCTAGGAAGTGGCATGCACCTCGGCCAGCATCCAAAGTCCCATCCAGCTCCATGAGAGGTCTCTAGTCCAACAAATCAGGGCTTCCACCAATTAACCCTACTGCATAAATGTGAGTCATACCCAGAGCAGAGTGGGAGAACTGAAGGGTGAATCAGTGTGGGTGATGACACAGAAGACTTGTCCCCAAGTGAATCTGTTGGCTCTGGGCTCCCTGCCACTCTCTGAAAAACAAACAATCGAAGGCACTTGAACGTGAGAAGTCTCTTAGTTGGCATTGCTGATCGCTTGAAAATCAGGAAGGAACTTGCAGTGCCCAGCTTCAAAACCCAGAGCAGTTCCTATTCCTGAGTGTGGTCCAGGAAGACTTTGGCCAAACAACCCTGGAGTAACCACATGGGGCAAGGCAGAGAAAGCCTCTGGACCCGAATTCCCAGGCAGAGGGAGCTGAGGGACTGGGCAGATCTGGTTCCCCACGATGAGTAAATGGAGAATGCATGTAGTAAGCGTTTACTGTGTGCCGGGCATTAGGCTAAGCATGTGCTGTTTTGCTGTTCAATTGTGTCTGACTCCTCCCAACCCCATTTGGGGTTTTCTTGGCAGAAATACCAAAGGGGTTTGCCATTTCCTTCTCTAGCTTATTTTACAGACAAGGAAACAGAAGCAAACAGGGTTAAGGGACTTGCCCAGGGTCACACAGTTAGTACATGTCTGAAGTCAGATTTGAACTCAGGAAGATGAGTATTCCAGATTCTTTTCACACTGCCACCTAGCTGCCCTCTGTGCTAAGCACAAGGGAAAGAAATAGAAAAGAAAGACTTTCCCAACTTTCAGAGAGCTCATGTTCCAACAAGGGACAAAACATCTATGGGAAGTTTCACCTACAAGACAAAGGAGACTATCCCATGATCCTTTGTACCCACAAAGCTGACAGTAATGCATCTTTCATATCATTAGAGAATGTCACTATAATTTTAATTACACATTTTTTAACCTTTCCCCTCTGCCTTAGAATCAGTGCTGGCTCTCTAACCATTGAGCGACCTAGCTACCCTCATAATATATTTTCGTGTGTCCTTCTGAGATCTTGGCTACCTGTATAATTTTTCTACAAGGACTCGATTTTGTCGATGGTGTAGTAGACAGGCTTTTTTCTTTGTTTTTTTGTTGGTTTGTTTGTTTGTTTCAATACTGGTGTATTGGTATTCAATACTGTGTATTGCTCTCCATCCCCTGAGTAACCCAGCTGCTCCCTAAGATGGGTTTAAAGTGTACCCTGCCACATACTGCCAGAGTGATCCTGGGTGGAGGAGGAGGAATATGTTCCAGCACCCTGCCCTGCCATGAAGGTTGGGCTCATTCTTTTCCTCACCAAGTATTGAAAACATCTTCAAGATGTAATTGGTCAGAGGGGAGGGCAGGGGGTACAGATAGGTGGATCAGTGAATGGAGAGACAGGAGATTCTAGGTTCAAAACTGGCTGTAGAGTACTTCCTAGCTGTGTGATCCTGGGCAAGTCACTTAACCCCCATTGCCTAGCCCTTATCACTCTTCTGCCTTAGAACCAAAACACAGTATTGATTCTAAGATGGAAGTTAAAGGTTTACACAAATTAAAAAGATGTCATTGGTCAGGGCAACTAGGTTGCCAGTAGATAGATGCCAGGTTGGATTCAGGAAGGACTTGGGTCCAAAATGTGACCTAACTATGCACCCCTGGGCAAGTCACTTAACCTTGTTTGCCAAATTCTTGCTACTCTTCTGTGTTAGAAATGATACTAAGATGAAGGTAAGAGTTTTTTAAATTATAAGCAGTCACCTGACTCCAAAACAGCTGGAGGCAAACCTCCCCAGGCTATAGGCTCGCAGAATCACTTTGAGTCTTTTCCCTGTTGGGGCTACTTAAAGCCTCCTTTTGGTGACTGACAGATCTTCAACAAATTGCATATTGTAGTCCTGCATCAAGCCTCAGACATCAAGCCAAACCTCCCCGCCATCCGGGACAAATTGTCTCAGTGTTCTAACTCTGAGCCTCTAAGTACCAAGGGAGCCCCAGGGCTTCCACCGAGACCCCAGGAGCTGCCTCTCCTGGGCCTCCCTAAATCGGCAGCCCCAGGTCGGCATCCCTTCAGGATTATTTGGAGTCCCAGGAATCTATTGTGATTCCAATTCTGCTTTCCCTTATCTGCTTGACTGAGGATCTCTTCTGGGGTTTTCTGTTCTTGCTTGTGGTGTTGGTGGTTTTTAAATGGTCTCTCTTGGGGACCTCGTGGGGGATTTGCTTTGACATTTCCTTCTCCGGCTCATTTTACAGATGAAGAAACTGAGGCAGAGCGAAATGACTTGCCCAGGGTCACACAGCAAGCAAGTGTCTGATCCAGATTTGAACTAAAGTCCAGGTCCAGTGCTTACTGTACCTTAGCTGCAGATCTTTTCGGATCTTTCCGTTTTACAATGGCTTCAGGGAACATGGCTGTGAAGGTCCATAGTTTTTCATCATTGGCACCTTGCTCGGTGTGAGGCATTTGTTAATACAGCTTCAATGACACACTCCCAGCCTGGTGCTTGTGGGGGAAAATGAGAAACGAGACAGCTGATTGGTGTAGAGAAAGTTAGCCAGATGGTAGAATCCTGCCTTAAACATTTATTAGTTAGGTGACCCTGAGCAAGTCATTAAACTCCCTTGAGCCTCAGTTTCCCATCTGTAGAATGCGGATTATAAATACTAGCACCTGTCTCTCTGGTAGGGCACTTGGATGGTACAGTGGATAGTGTCAAAACTGGAGCTCCAATCTGGCCCCAGACACTAGCTGCATGACCCTGCACAAATCATTTAAACCCTGTTTACTTCTGTTGCCTCATCTGTAAAGCAAGCTGCAGAAGGAAATGGTAAACCACTCTGGTATCTCGGCCAAGAAAACCCAAAGGAGCTCACAAAGAGTCAGACACAACTGAAAATGACTGAACAACTGACAATAATGGAAATGCAAATGAAATGGAAACTGAACTGGTGACTAGGTGGTACATTGATCTGAGCCCTGGACTTGGAGTCAGGAAGCTCTATGATTCAAATCTGGCCTCAGACACTTTCTAGCTTTGTGACCTTGGGCAAATCACTTAACCATCCTTGCCTAGTCCTTACCATTCCTGCCTTGGAAGCAATCCATGGTATTGATATCAAGTCAGAAGGCAAGGGAGAAAGAAGAAAAGAAAGAAAGAAAGAAAGAAAGAAAGAAAGAAAGAAAGAAAAGAAAGAAAGAAAGAAAGAAAGAAAGAAAGAAGAAGAAAGAAAGAAAGAAAGAAAGAAAGAAAGAAAGAAAGAAAGAAAGAAAGAAAGAAAGAAAGAAAGGAAGGAAGAAAGGAAGGAAGGAAGGAAGGAAGGAAGGAAGGAAGGAAGGAAGGAAGGAAAGGAAGGAAGGAAGGAAGGAAGGAAGGGAAGAAGAAGAAAGAAGAAGAAAGAAAGAAAGAAAGAAAGAAAGAAAGAAAGAAAGAAAGAAAGAAAAGAAAGAAAGAAAGAAAAGAAAGATAAGAAAGAAAGAAGAAAGAAAGAAGAGAAGGAAGGAAGGAAGGAAGGAAGGAAGGAAGGAAGGAAGGGAGGAAGGAGCAGGAAGAAGGAAGGAAGGAAGGAAGGAAGGAAGGAAGGAAGGAGAGGAAGGAAGGAAGGAAGGAAGGAAAGGAAGGAAGGAGAGGAAGGAAGGAAGGAAGGAAGGAAGGGAAGAGTTTTCCTTCATCTAGCCAAAGGTTGTCCATGCTCTTGGGGCCTTTAAAAAGCAAGCTTGCCCCTAACTCTGAGAAACAATTGTAGTTGAGGCATGAAGCAGTTTTGTGGAGTATGGCTGCTAAGTGGCAGAGGGAGGATTTGAATCCAGGCCCCCTGGTTCTAAATCTTGGATCCTTTCTATTGTCCAATGCTGCTTTTCAGGGAGGTATTTTCAGTCATGTCTAAGTCTTCATGACCCCATTTGGAGTTTTCTTGGCAAAGATACTGTGGTAGTTTGCCATTTCCTTCTCCAGCTCATTCTGCATAGGAAGAAACTGAGGCAAACAGGAATAAGTGACTTGCCCAGGGTCTCACAGCTAGTAAGTATCAGAGGCCAGGTTTGAACTCCTGAAGATAAGTCTTTCTGACTACAGGTCAGGCTGTCTATCCATTGTGCCACCTCGCTGCCCTGGCTCTCCGTGAGCTGACTACTGGATAAACATTCAGCCCCATTGAACATCCTGGCTGTAATGTAGCTAAGACTTGGAAAGTGCTCCAGAGCCATTTTGCCAGATGGTAGAGAGAAGAGAAAGTGACTGCCTGCCGGCTGACCACAGAGTCATTACTGAGTTTAAGGGAGGATGTTTCCAGGCTTTAGTCATTTTTCCTGGCACATTTAGCTTCTCCAGTTGATGGGACTCTTCTTGGGGCTGATCAAATTTTATTCGCTAATTGAATTCCACTCAACGAGTCCCTGTTGAGCCCCAGCTTTGCCCAGTGTCTCCCCTGCCTCTTCGTGGCATGAGGACCCTCCTGGGGGCTCTGGAAGGCCATGCCACATTGGAGAGGCTTGAAGAAGGGGCTGCCAATGGACTGCATTCACTCTAGGGGGAGCAGGAAAAGCTGGAAGGGGACCCAGCCCTGTGGATTCCCAGACCTGTGAGGTGATGCAGCCTCTGGGAGAGTGCTGAAGTGGGAGCCCCAGAGTCGGAGTCTTCTGACATTTTAGTGTAAGAGACTGAACTAGGACGTCCTTGGCTTGGAACCTGCGGGATTTTCCCTGGAGAGGAAACCTCTTACCAATGCAAATCAGCGCCTGCTCTTAGAGTGTGCTGAGGGCATTTAGAGGTTAAATGACTTGCCTAGAGCCATATAGCTAGTATATCTCTCCTCTGAGGCTACTTGTCCATACATTAGATTTTACTGCAGCTCATACTCTCTGTATTACCCTGGATAGATCATGGCATCCTGGACCTCCAGAACCCCATAAAATTGTCCAGAAGGAAGGGTTACATCAACACTGGATGTGGTGTATGTGTAACTGAGTATGGCTGGTGTTAATGGTTTCTTTTTGGAATCTATTCAGTTAGAAAAACACTTCCCAGCTGTGTGACCCTGGGCAAGTCACTTAACCCCTATTGCCTAGCCCTTACTGCAATTCTGCCTTGGAAACAATACAAAGTATTGATTCTAAGATGGAAGGTGAGGGCTAAAAAAAAGAAAGACAAATTTGACAAGGGTAGGTAGGTGCACAATGGCTAGAGTGCCAGGCCTGGAGGCCTGAGGACCTGGGTTCAAATCTGGATTCAGATATGCCTTGCTATACGGCCCTGGGCAAGCCAGGCCTAGAGATGAGAGGTCCTGGTTTCAGATCTGGCCTCAGATACTTCCTAGCTGTGTCACCCTGGGCATATCACTTGCTTAATCTTTACCAATCATCTGCTTTGGAGCCAATACACAGCATTGATCCTAAGATGGGAGGGAGGGAGGGAGGGAGAGAAGGGAAGGAAGGAAGGAAGGAAGGAAGGAAGGAAGGAAGGAAGGAAGGAAGGAAGGAAGGAAGGAAGGAAGGAAGGAAGGAAGGAAGGAAGGAAGGAAGGAAGGAAGGAAGGAAGGAAGGAAGGAAGGAAGGAAGGAAGGAAGGAAGGAAAAGAGGGAGGGAAGGAAGGAAGGAAGGAAAGGAAGGAAGGAAGGAAGGAAGGAAGGAAGGAAAGAAGGAAGGAAGGAAGGAAGGAAGGAAGGAAGGAAGGAAGGAAGGAAGGAAGGAAGGAAGGAAGGGAGGGAGGGAGGGAGGAAGGAAGGAAGGAAGGGAGGGAGGGAGGGAGGAAGGGAGGGAGGGAGGGAGGGAGGAAGGGAGGGAGGAAGACTTGCTGAAGGCCATCTGAAATACCAGATCCTTCTAAATCCATGATATTAATCCTTATTCATACAGCCTCTATAATGTATTAAATAAACTTAATTTACTTTATATGTCATGGAATAGGGCAGCTGGATGGTACAATGGCTAGAATACTGGGCCTGAGGTCATGAAGATTCGTCCTCCTGAGTTCAAATCTGACCTCAGACATTTACTAGCTATGTGACCCTGAGCAAATCACTTAGCCCTTAGTTTCCTCATCTGTCAAACGAGTTAGAGAAGGAAATGGCAAACCACTATAGTATCTTTGCTAAGAAAAATCCAAATGGGGTCATGGAGAGTCAGATATGACTGAAACGACTGAACCACATAATGGAATGTGAGAGTTGAAGGAGACCTTACAAATTATTTAGTCCAGTGTTCTCATTTCACAGATGAAGAAATTGAGGACCAGAAAGGAGAAAGTTGCCAAGATCACTAGTCATCACAGAAAGTTTTTATTGGATGGTATGTTAGCTATTTCCTGATCAATAACAATAGAGATACTTGGAATGACAGAATCAGGTCCTGGAAACTACAATCTCCACCCTACTCAGGGTAACAGGATTTAGGAAGGGCTGCAGCAAAGCTCAAGATTTAATTATTTGAGAATGTGGCCTTCAACAGACATGTGCAAAGCCACAGACCTCTGGGTGGTCCTGGGTGAAGCTAGAGCCACCATTGGCACAGGTGAGACACAGGAAGTGAGGTAGAGGACATCTGAGGGGTCTGGGGACTTCCTGTGTGGAGGGAGAGTGTGATGTTTAGAGCCTGGTGCTTGGAGTGGAGGCGCTCAGACTGTTTCTCCATTTTGGTCACATGAGTGATAGGGACTGATCTCTTTTCTTTGCCTCTGTTATCCAAGGCCTTGGGCCTTTGGCCCAGCCTAAGCAGAGGGGGTATTTAAGCCCTATTCCCTTCTCTCCCCTTTCTCTAGTAATTAAAAACTCCATAAAAGGTTGACTGCTGACTTGAGTTTTCATTTAGGAATTACATAGCTGAATTCCTTGGTGACCTTAAATTAATATATATCAGTCTTTTAATGTGATTTCCATATCACAATGGGGTAGCCAATATTTTCCTCTAAAATCAAAGATAATTTTAGGCAATTTGCTCAATGACACATAGTAAGCTAAGAGCACAGTTAGGACAAGACCCTATATCTGCTAATGGCCAGTCCTATTCTCTTTCCAAGGTCACCATATTAAAAGTATTATAGGGGTGAGATATGAACCCTGGTCTGGATCTTTCCAGTTTACCCTCAATCAAAAAGCCGACGTCTTTCTTTCCTATCCTTGAAGGCTAGCTAAGTCCTAGTGTCCTTTGGTGAATTATTTTAGAAGATCCTAAATATTTTTAACACTCCACTTGGTCAAGCAAGCAAACACAGAAGGAAGGCCTAAACCTGGCATGAGTCCCCTTTAATCCACTTTGTGTCTTTTAATCATCCTAATTAATATTTTAGAAGGTGCTCAAAGTTGCCTAGATCTTAGCCTTCTGGAGATTCTGGGCATTTGCAACTGAGTGAGAAACAACAAATAATGGAATCCGGTACTCTAACAGATCCTGATTGAGGACACCCTGAATTCACAACATTGATCAAGAGGCTGTTCAAGAGTGGATGTTGGCTTTACCAATGGTTTCTTCAGTTCAATTTTTTAAAAATGATTTGGATCTCTTCTGAATGGTTTTACAAAGTTAACACTCAATTAGTCTCTCTCCTTTTAAAATCCTCAAAAGTCATATGGAGGCTTTAAAGAATGATAATTCAATTTACCTTGTAACTTCAGAGAAAAATTCACAAAACGCAATTGTTCTTTGGCTCAGCTTTAGGAGGGATTGTAATTTCACTGAAAAGAATTGGTAAGAGAAGCAGAAAGTGATGATGGAGAAGGCACTGGGGTTGGAATAAGGAAGAACTGAGTTCAAATCCCGCCTCAAAAATTAGCTATGTGGGAGGTAGCTGGGTGACTCAGTGGATTGAAAGTCAGACCTAGAGATGGGATGTCCTGGGTTCAAATGTGACCTGTGTGACCCTGGGCAAGTCACTTAACCCCCATTGCCTAGCCTTTACCACTCTTCTACCTTGGAGCCAATACACAGTATTGACTCTAAGACAGAAGGTAAAGGTTTAAAAAAATTTTACTATGAGAACTTGGTAAATCACTTAACAGCTCTATACTATACTTCAGTCTCTTCATCTCTGAAATGGGTGGGTTGGCCTCTGATGTCCCTTTCAGCTCTAGATTCTTCATCTTTTTATACTGGATTCTCCAAGATCACACAGAGAACACTCAAGAAATAAAGTATACACAAACACTTATGTTTCAGCCCTCCTTTCTAGAAAGCATTTTGAGGGAACCTCAATGCCCAACCTTTCTTTTTTCTTCTTCTAATATTTTATTGTATTTTCCTCCAATTACCTATGGAAATAATTTTTGACATTTGTTTTCTGACAATTTGGGATCCAGATTCTCTCCCCTCCCTCCTTCCTCATACCCCTCTCTGAGACAATAAGCAATTCCTTACAGGTTATAGGTGTGCTATTGTGCAATATATATTTCCATATTCATCATGTTGTAGAAGATATATCATGCATTCAAGAAAAAGCTCATGGAGAAAATAACGTGAAAAATGTCATGCTTCATTCCACATTCAGACTTTCTCAGTTCTTTCTCTGGTGGTAGATAGCATTTTTCATCTTGAGTGCTTTAGACTCATTCCAGATCCCTGCCTTGTTGATAATAGTTAAGTCATTCACAATTGATCATCACCCATTATTGCTGTTGCTATGTATAACATTCTCCTGGTTCTGCTCACTTCACTCTGCATCAGTTCATGCAAGTCTTCGCAGGATTTTCTGAAATTGTTCCCCTTGTCATGTCTTTATAGCACAATAGTATTCCAGCATCATCACATACCACAACTTGTTCAGCCTTTCCCCAATTGATGAATGTTCCTTTAGTTTCTAATTCTTTGCCACCACAAAGAGAGCTACTACTATACATATTTTTGTGCCAGAAGGTCCTTTCCCCCTTTTTATGACTTCTTTAGGATACAGACCTAATACAAATATTGCTGAATCAAAGGGCATATAGTTTTATAGTCCTTTAGAATGCCCAACCTTCCAATAGTTCTTTATTATTATTATTATTTTAAACGTTCTGTCTTAGAATCAATACTGTGTATTGGCTCCAAGGCAGAAGAGTGGTAAGGGCTAGGCAATGGGGGTTACCTGACTTGTCCAGGGTCACACAGCTAGGAAGTGTCTGAGGCCAGATTTGAACCCAGGACCTCCCATCTCTGAGCCTGGCTCTCAGTCCACTGAGCCACCCAGCTACCCCCCCCCCCAATAGTTCTTTAATCCCCAGGCTTGTCATTGTATTCTAGAAAGTCATAACCCTTTGGTTGCTGCTTAAAACTCAGAACTGAATTTTAAAAATATTATCTCCTTTGGGTGGTTGTTGTGATTAAGTTGTTTTAGTCTTGTGACTTCATTTGGATATTTCTTAGCAAAGATACTGAAGTCAATTACCACTTCCTTCTCTAGCTCATTTTACTAATGAGGAAACTGAGGAAAACAAGGTTAAGTGACTTGCCCAGGGTCATACAGCAAATAAGTGCCAGATTAGAATTTAGAAAGATGAGTTTTCCTGATTCCAGGCCTGGAACTCTATCCACTTCACCATCTAGCAGTCCCTAGGTACTATTATTATTATTCTCCATTTTACAGATAGTGAAACCAAGGGAGGTAGAGAGGAAATGGCATGCCCACAGTCATATAAGTATTAAGTATATGAGGCAGGATTTGAACTCAAGTCTTCCTGAGCCTAAAGTATAATACTTCTTAATAATAAGACCTAAAGTCTTATTATATTATAATTTTATTATATATTAAATAAGTCACTCATATAGAATAAATACATATTTATGTAATGTATAAATATATATGATCTAAAATATATATTAAATAAGTCACTAAAGTAATAATATATAATAAATACATATGTTAAATGTTACTAAAGTCACAATCACATGATGACTTATCATGGCATGAGCATATTCTTGAGGACCACAGTGGTAGACCACGAATTTTGCTAGATCCTACAAATCCGGAAACATTTTGATTCAAATAGGCCCTGTAAGGACCAACCTAGCAAAGTCCAGAGAGTCTCATAACCAAAAAGTTGACTATTTTTTGTTCATAGAAACTCGTGAGCTCATCAACTGAAACGTGGAGGTAGTGTCTGTGTTAGTGGAAGCAGAATCCACACACAGAGCCACAAAATTATTTGAAGTATTGGTAAAATGCAGCTAAAACAGATGATTTCTTCTAAACTAGGAAATTCCTAAAGAAGAGTGTTGGGGGGCAGAGGTTGATGACTGACAGTTTTTGAGTGTTAACTGAGCCTATCATCAGTCAAGTGAAGTGACAAAGTGTCCCAAGTTCCAAAATAAATTCTAAAAAATCACCCTCATTTCATGTACAGAGGACAAAAATCTTTGGGATTCCATGCTGGGAGCTATCAAGTCCATGCTGTCTGACATGGTATTGGTGGAAACCGGTGATTACACAGTGGCTCCCAGGAAGGATGGAAATACCCATTCAGACTCCTCCTGTGTGATTTCTCTTATTCACACTCCCTTCTTATTGGAATTGTTATGATTTACACAGCCCCAGGAAAACATAGATGAGAGCAAAATGCCTCCAGGGTTGAAATAGATGCCCCACTCTATTACCCTAGAATATTGCCAAGGGATGCTACTTGCAAAATTAAACCTAAGGATTCCTATGGATCCATTTAGATAAGGGATCATAGATGGGACCCCCGTTTTAGGTATAAAACTCCTAACAAAACTGTATTTAGATTCTTGACCCCCATACAGGTCAGGGACAAGCCTCCCCTGATTCAATACATTAATTGCCTTTCATGGAAGAGGCTGGTACATTCCCCCTCACTGCAATTGTTTTGTTAACTGTTGTCTAGGCAATATGTGTTGGACACCTTAGTGAAACATTAGAAAATGAAAGCCTGATATTGGAATACTACTTAAAACTGGGTTATGTTGATTACCCTTTGACCCCGCTGACTTGGCAAGAATGTTGTGTTGATTATCTTCTTGGAAGTCTGATTGATCATGTATTTGATTAGTACAACGAATAATCACTCTTGACTTAACTGCCTGTCTAAGCACCTCATGGGTTAATGAGGAACTGACCTCTAGCTGTGCTGCCTGTGATGAGAAAATATTTATCTTTTGTAAAGCTTTGCCTTTGTTGTTAGAATCCATGGAATCAAAGTGTGTAGGATAATTGTAGAATGTTGATCAAATGATTTGTTAAAAGTTAATGTATGACTTATTCTATTACCTGCAAGGAAGCATTTATGTTGAAAAATGAAACTGTGAGCCAAGTAGATGTGTAACCACTGAGGGTATAAAAATAAAAAGATCAATCTGAGCCAACGCAAAACAGTTTTTTGTGACACCTGGCTGCAGGTGAAAACCTTAACTGTCTCCCCATCTTCTTCATTACAACACAACGTCACACCCCCAAGGACCCCTGTACCCCTGCAGGAAGGCTGGCCCCTCCAGCAGCAATTCCACAGTACAAGAAAAAGACATTTAGAATTTGTCTCAAAAATAATCTCTGGAGTTGTAATAGATAATAAATAATTTTTGATTGTTAATTGATAGTTAAAGACCAGGCAGTTATCTTCTTTTTGCCTATCCTCCCTTCCTCCCATTTCCTCCCTCTTCAGCCTCTTCAGCTTCCCTCCCCCTTTTCTTCTTCTTTCTAAATCACTCAGGGTGAGTTAATAATGTTTCAAATGCTTCTTTTAGCTTAAGTAAGGGTTTATTTGGGGAAGACAGGAAAAGATAGAGACTGGAGGCAAGAGGATTGGGGATTTCCATAATACTACTGTAAGCCTTAGGTTGAAGGATATTGGGATAGAGTTCAAATTGAGAGGAATGATTGATAGGTCTGGCAGTTCAGCCACTATCATGAACAGAGCAAGTCAGAGAGATATCTGGGCTATTGTCCTTCAAAGTCACCAGGCCACCTTCAGCTTGATTCTCCAAAGTTCAAGAGAGAAATCAGCTTCTTCCTTTCTTAATACAAGGCATCCAGGATCCCACAGTTGGTCTCTCTCCAAACTGCCTGTCCTGGTAATATTCCAAATCAGAATACACTCATTTGACGGACAGGTCTTCACTCAGATGTTTCCTGTCTTGCTAAATGCCTTTTCAATATCTGTCTTCCACAAATCCACAGAGTCCAGTCCCCTTGTCCACCTGTTGTACTGGAATTAGGAAGAAGAGTTTGGGGGTGTTCAGTGAGTCAATTAATAAGCAATTATTAGGGGATTTGCCCACTGTTTGCTCCATAATCAGCAAAATAATCATCATTGAGGAACTGATGGCCTCTCTGGACTAGCCAACACAGACAGTGGTGATGCACTACATGTAGCCCACAACCCAATGGTCTTGTTCAGAAAAACTGGGTAGTTTGGTAAAAACAACAACAACAACAATGAATGTGTCTTTGACCATAAACAAGGTACTAATAGAGATTATTTTAGAGACCAGAAATAGGACAACCAAAACCATTAGGGAAGCTACCTGTTGGGAGCCATCAGGCCATGGCACCTTGACAAAGTCACTCGTGGTAACTAAGGAAGCCACAGAGTGGCCCTTAGTCAGCTGTGACTTGCTGACTTCTCTCTCTTTTACTTCCCTTTTCTGAAAACTGTGTTTAATTATTTCAGTGAATAGCTCTCTTTCCTTTGATTCACTGTGTCCCATGGCAGCCCTTTTCTTCTCCTATCTTCTCCTGTTCTGAACTGCATCTCTTATATTGGGAGTTCTGAATTACTCCCCCCCAAACCCTTCTCTATCCACAGGGGGGCCCAATACCTCTTGGGGGGAGGGGGAACCTGATCCATCTGAAACTCATGGGGCTTTGGGGAAGGAGGACTTACTCAGCAGGGAAAGGTCCTGTTCTGGCTCCAGAAATGCCATGGGCAAGGTCCAGCCCCACTGGCAACTCCAGGGGTTCTCAACAAGTGGTGAACAGTCAGTCAAGTAATTAACAAATGGAAGACCATTGTATATCTTTCAGCCATGGGCATGCTTTGAATCTGATAGCTGCTCCACCATCCCCAGGCCTGGTGTTTGTTTTTATACCTATTTTTTGGGGGCACACAGATACATTACCTGACACACATGTCTAAATAGAGATAATTGGAAAAGTGATACATTAACTCTTTTTAAAAAAATTTTTATTTGGTCAACTTCAAACATTATTCCTTGGTTACAAAAATCATATTCTATTCCTCCCTCCCCCCCCCCTCCCATAGCTAACACACAGTTCTACTGGGTATCACATGTGTCCTTGATCAGAACCTATTTCCATGTTGTTGGTGTTTGCATTAGGATATTCATTTAGAGTCCACATCCCCAGTCATATCCCCTCAACCCATGTAATCAAGCAGTTGTTTTACTTCTGTGTTTCCACTTCCACAGTTTTTTCTCTGAATGTGGATAGCGTTCTTTCTCATAGATCCCTCCAGGTTGTTCAGGATCGCTGCATTGTCACTAATGGAGAAGCCCATCACATTCAATTGTGTCACAGTGTATCAGTCTCTGTGTACAATGTTCTCCTGGTTCTGCTCCTTTCACTCTGCATCACTTCCTGGAGGTTGTTCCAGTTCCCATAGAATTCCTCCAGTTCTTCTTTCCTTTGAGCACAATAGTATAACATCACCAACAGATACCACAATTTGTTCAGCCATTCCCCAATTGAAGGGCATCCCCTCATTTTCCAATTTTTTGCCACCACAAAGAACACAGCTTTGAATATTCTTGTACAAGTCTTTTCCCCTATTATCTCTTTGGGGTACAAACCCAGCAGTGCTATGGCTAGATCAAAGGGAAGGCAGTCTTTTATCACCCTTTGGACATAGTTCCAAATTGCCCTCCAGAATGGTTGGATCAATTTACAACTCCACCAGCAATGAATTAATGTCCCCACTTTGCCACATCCCCTCCAGCATTCATTACTTTCCTTTGCTATCATGTTAGCCAATCTGCTAGGTGTGAGGTGATACCTCAGAGTTGTTTTGATTTGCATCTCTCTGATTATAAGAGATTTAGAACACTTTTTCATTTACTTATTAATAGTTTTGATTTCTTTAACTGAAAACTGCCTATTCATGTCCCTTGCCCATTTATCAATTGGAGAATGGCTTGATTTTTTTTGTACAATTGATTTAGCTCTTTGTACATTTGAGTACAAAGAGCTACATTGTCTTCATAGACCTGATGAAGGCATTCGACACAGTGAACAGGGATGCATGGTGGGTGATCCTCAGCAAGCTCGGTTGCCCAGCAAAATTCGTCAAACTGATTCAGCTCTTTCATGTCAACATGACAGGGGAAGTCCTATCTGGTGGAGAGACTTCTGATCGCTTCAACATCTCCAATGGCGTGAAACAAGGCTGTATCCTCGCTCCGGTACTATTCAACCTATACTTCACCCAAATATTACGACATGCTGTGATGGATCTAAATCTGGGCACCTACATCAAATACCGACTGGATGGCTCACTATTCGACCTTCACCGCCAGACTGCAAAAACAAAGACAACAGAGAGACTCATCCTGGAAGCTCTCTTCGCAGATGACTGTGCTCTCATGGCCCACCCAGAAAATCATCTCCAAACCATTGTGGACAGGTTCTCTACCGCAACAAAACTGTTTGGCCTGACTATCAGTCTCAGCAAAACAGAGGTGCTGTTCCGACCTGCACCAGGGAGGCCAATGAACCAGCCATGCATTACAATCGACGGCATGCAGCTTTCTAAGGTCAACACTCTCAAGTACCTGGGCAGCACCATCGCCAACGATGGGTCCCTAGACCACGAGATCAATGCCAGGATCCAAAAGGCCAGCCAGGCACTCGGGCGGCTGGGCTGCAAAGTCCTCCAACACAGCGGTGTAAGCACTGTGATGAAGCTCAAAGTGTACAACGCAGTGGTCCTCATCTCGCTCCTGTAGGGTTGTGAGACATGGACACTGTACCGGAGGCACATGAAGCAGCTGGAGCAATTCCACCAACGCTCCCTCCGGTCAGTCATGAGGATCCGATGGCAGGACCGAATCACCAACCAGGAAGTCCTCAACAGAGCCAACTCCACCAGCATCGAAGTCCTGGTCCTCAGAACCCAGCTACGATGGTCTGGACACGTCATCCGCATGGACCCACAGCGAATACCAAGACAGGTATTCTAGGGTGAACTGCCAGCTGGACTCAGGAAACAAGGCCGGCCGAAGAAAAGATTCAAGGATCAGCTAAAGTCCAACTTGAAGTGGGCTGGCATCACACCAAAGCAACTAGAACTCGCTGCCTCTGACAGAAGCAGCTGGCGAACCCACATCACCATGCCGCCATCACCTTTGAAGATGAGCGACGTCGATGTCTTGCCGCTGCGCCGACACCAGGCCACAACCGCACTTCCCGAAACAACTGGCGTCCCATGCCCCGTGTGCCACAGACTGTGCGCCTCAGCCTTTGGACTCCAAAGCCACAGGAGGGTACACCATAGATGAAACTGCACAAAGACAATTGTCATTCTCAGACACCAAGAAACTACTACTACTACATTTGAGTAATTAGACCTTTGTCAGAGGTGTTTGTTATGAAGATTGTTTCCCAGTTTCTTATTTCCCTTCTGATTTTGGTTACATTGGTTTTGTTTGTATAAAACCTTTTTAATTTGATGTAGTCAAAATTATTTATTTTATATTTTGTGACTCTCTGATAAGTCTTGCTTGGTTTTAAAATTTTCCCTTCCCAAATATCTGTCATGTATACTACTCTGTGTTCACATAATTTACTTATAGTTTACTTCTTTATGTTCAAGTCATTCACCCATTCTGAATTTATCTTGGTGTAGGGTGTGAGGTGTTGATCTATTCATAGTCTCTCCCACACCGTCCTCCAATTTTCTCAGAAGTTTTTATCAAATAGTGGATTTTTGTCCCCAAAGCTGGCGTCTTTGGGTTTGTCATAGACTGTCTTGCTGAGGTCACTTACCCCAAGTCTATTCCACTGATCCTCCTTTCTGTCTCTTAGCGTGTACCAAATTGTTTTGATGACTGCTGCTTTGTAATATAGTTTGAGATCTGGGACTGCAAGGCCACCTTCCTTTGTATTTTTTTTTCATTATTTCCCTGGATATCCTTGATCTTTTGTTCTTCCAAATGAACTTTGTTATAATTTTTTCTAATTCAGTAAAAAAGTTTTTTGGAAGTTCAATGGGTACAGCACTAAATAGATAGATAAGTTTGGGTAGGATGGTCATTTTTATTATGTTAGCTCATCCTACCACATGAGCAATCAATGTTTTTTTCCAATTGCTCAAGTCTAGTTTTAGTTGTGTGGCGAGTGTTTTGTAGTTGTGTTCATATGGTTCCTGTGTTTGCCTTGGCAGATAGATTCCTAAGTATTTTATATTGTCTAGGGTGATCTTGAATGGAATTTCTCCTTCTAATTCCTGCTGCTGAGATGTATTGGAGATAAATAGAAATGCTGATTGATGACTTATGTGGGTTTATTTTGTATCCTGCAACTTTGCTAATGTTGTTGATTATTTCCACTAGCTTTTTAGTTGATTCTCTCAGATTCTTTAAGTAGACCATCATACCATCCACAAAGAGTGATAGCTTGGTCTCTTCATTGCCAATTTTAATACCTCCAATTTCTTTTTCTTCTCTAATTGTACTGCTAGTGTTTCTAGTAAAATGTTAAATAATAAAGGTGATAATGGGCATCCTTGTTTCACTCCTGATCTTATTGGGAATGCATCTAGTTTATCACCATTGCAGATGATGTTTGCTGATTGTTTTAGATAGATACTGTTTATTATTTTTAGGAAAGACCCTTCTATTCCTATACTTTCTAGTGTTTTGAATAGGAATGGGTGTTGTATTTTATCAAAGGCTTTTTCTGCATCTATTGAGATAATCATGTGATTTTTGTTGGTTTCCTTGTTGATATGGTCAATTATGTGGATGGTTTCCCTGATATTGAACCATCCTTGCATTCCTGGTATAAATCCCACCTGATCATAGTAGATAATTGTGATAAGGAAATCACTTTAAAAGACTGATATATATTAATTTAAGGTCGCCAAGGAATTCAGCTATGTAATTCCTTAATGAAAACTCAAGTCAGCAGTCAACCTTTTATGGAGTTTAATTACAAACAGGAGGAAGAAAAGTATTAGAGAGAGAGAGAGAGAGAGAGAGAGACAGAGACAGAGACAGAGAGAGAGAGAGAGAAAAGGGAATAGGGCTTAAATACCCCCTCTGTTTAGGCTGGGCCAAAAGGCCCAAACCCTTAGATAGCTGAGGCAAAGAAAAGAGATCAGTCCCTATCACTCACGTGACCAAAATGGAGAAACAGTCTCAGGGGCCTCCACCTCCAGCTTCCTTCAGAGCAAGCTTCTCAGAGCACAATCTCTCAGAGCAAAAACTCTCCAATGACCCACCCAGTCCTCAGACCCTGCTATCTTTAAGGAAAACATCCAAGTTCCCTCCCCTCAGTTCTCACATCTACCAATCACTGTCCATGTCTTCCCTGTGCCAATGGTGGCTCTAGCTTAACCCAGGACCACCCAGAGGTCTGTGGCTTTGCACATGTCTGTTGAAGGTCATATTCTCAAATAATTAAATCTTGATCCTTTGCTACAGCCCTTCCTAAATCCTGTTACCCTGAGTAGGGTGGAGATTGGAATAATTAAATTTTGATCTATGCTGCAGCCCTTTCCATTGTTCAGCAAAAGGTTTCTGTCCTAAAGTAATCTTAAGAAGGGAGGAGAAGGAACTTCCCATGCCAATGGGGTTCACATTCCAATAGAGTTCCCACTATCAATAGGAAATTTTTCAAGTATGAAATTTCCCAATGGTGAAATTTCCAACATTTATAAGTCTAAGAAATTTTAAGGTTTACATAACCCTCCTGATCACTTGCTGGAGTCTTTTTGCTAGTATCCTATTTAAGGTTTTTGCATCTATGTTCATTAAGGAGATTGGTCTATAGTTTTCTTTCTCTGTTTTTGACCTGCCTGGCTTTGGAATCAGTATCATATTTGTGTCATAAAAGGAATTTGGTATAACTCTCTTTTTGCTTATTATGTCAAATAGTTTGAATAATATTGGGATTAGTTGTTCTTTGAATGTTTGATAGGATTCACTTGTGAATCATCAGGCCCTGGGTAATTTTTCTTAGGGAGTTCTTTGATGGCCTATTCAATTTCTTTTTTGATATGGAATTATTTAAGAATTCTATTTCTTCCTCTGTTAATCTAGGCAATTATATTTTTGTAAATATTCGTCCATATCACCTAGATTGTCATGTTTATTGACATATAATTTGGCAAAATATTTCTTAATGATTGCCTTAATTTCCTCTTCTTTGGAGGTGAGGTTTCCCTTTTCATCTATGATACTGTTAATTTGATTTTCTTCTTTCCTTCTTTTTTATTAGATTGACCAGTACTTTGTCTATTTTGTTTGATTTTTCAAAATACGAGCTTCTAGTCTTATTTATTAGTTCAATAGTTCTTTCACTTTCAATTTATTAATTTCTTTCTTAATTTTTAGGATCTCTAATTTAGTTTTCTTCTTGAGATTTTTAATTTGTTTGATTTCAAGTTTTTTTTATTTTTATGTCCAATTCATTGACCTCTGCCCTCCCTAATTTGTTAATATATGAACTCAAGGATATAAATTTTCCCCTGAGTACTGTAAACCTTAAAATTTCTTAGACTTATAAATGTTGGAAATTTCACCATTGGGAAATTTCATACTTGAAAAATTTCCTATTGATAGTGGGAACTCTATTGGAATGTGAACCCCATTGGCATGGGAGGTTCCTCCTCCTCCCTTCTTAAGATTACTTTAGGACAGAAACCTTTTGCTGAACAATGGAAAGGGCTGCAGCATAGATCAAAATTTAATTATTCCAATCTCCACCCTACTCAGGGTAACAGGATTTAGGAAGGGCTGCAGCATAGATCAAAATTTAATTATTTGAGAATATGACCTTCAACAGACATGTGCAAAGCCACAGACCTCTGGGCGGTCCTGGGTTAAGCTAGAGTCACCATTGGCACAGGGAAGATATGGACAGTGATTGGTAGATGTGAGAACTGAGGGGAGGGAACTTGGATGTTTTCCTTAAAGATAGCAGGGTCTGAGGACTGGGTGGGTCATTGGAGAGTTTTTGCTCTGAGAGATTGTGCTCTGAGAAGCTTGCTCTGAAGGAAGCTGGAGGTGGAGGCCCCTGAGACTGTTTCTCCATTTTGGTCACGTGAGTGATAGGGACTGATCTCTTTTCTTTGCCTCAGCTATCTAAGGGCTTGGGCCTTTTGGCCCAGCCTAAACAGAGGGGGTATTTAAGCCCTATTCCCTTCTCTCTCTCTCTCTCTCTCTCTCTCTCTCTCTCTCTCTCTCTCTCTCTAATACTTTTCTTCCTCCTGTTTGTAATTAAACTCCATAAAAGGTTGACTGCTGACTTGAGTTTTCATTAAGGAATTACATAGCTGAATTCCTTGGCAACCTTAAATTAATATATATCAGTCTTTTAAAGTGATTTCCTTGTCACACTACTGACCTCCTCAGGATATGCAATCCCTGAAATGGAACATTCTTCTAGGATAATTTAAAGTCTATATTGTTGGGGGGGGGGGCGGGAAGAGCTAAAGGACTTACTTGTACAAAAATATTTATAGCTGCTCTTTTTCTGGTGGCAAAGAATTGGCAACTAAGGAAATATCCATCAGTTGGAGAGTGGCTGAACATATTGTGGTATATGATTATGATAACATATTTTTGTGCTGTAGGGAATGATTTCAGAAAGAGTTGGGAAGACCTACATGAATTGATGCAGAGTGAAATAAACAGAACAGGGAAAGCATTGTATACAGTAACTGCAATACTGTGGAATGATCAAATATGATAGACTTAGCTACTCTCTGCAATACAATGATCCAGGACAATTCTGAAGGACTTGGACAAAGAATGCTCTCCACCTCTAGAGAAAGAACTGTTGGAGGATAAATACAGATAGAATGCAGATATGATTTATTACTTGTTTATTTGGGTTTATATTTTCAGGTTTTGATTTTATAAGATTATTCACTTTAAAAAATGAACAATATGGAAATACATTTTACATGATAACACAAGGATAACCCAGATGGAATCACTTGCCAGCATAGGGTTGGGAAAGGGAGGGAGGGAGGAAGGGAGGGAGGGAGAGAAGTTCAATCATATCACAGGAAAATGTATTTGGGAATTTATTATAATATAATTGGTAATGAATAACTGAATATTTTAATATTAATATTTTAAAATTTATTTTTATTATATAGTCTTTTAATTGTTAAGAATAAAAATGTTTTTAAAATTAAAAATATTTTTCAAATTAAGTGTTGGGGGCAGGGAATATAAATCCAGGAATCCCTGCAACATCTCGATTTTACCCATCGAGATTTCAACATGTCACAGGTTGGCATAAGAAATTAAATGGGAATTTTGGGGAAGTTTTGTAAAAGTTATAGATGACATAGAAAAAGTTTAGACACTCAGAAACATATGTGTAGCATTATATGATATCAATATATTTTATCTTTTAATTCCATAAACATACACAATTGACTATAAACATCCCAGAAAAGAAAAAGAAAAAAATCAGACTTTTCCCCTATGCAGGGAGGGCCAAAAAATCAGATTCTCAAGGATACTGGACCCCTAACTCCTCCAAGTGGGATCCGGATACCTGTACAAGCATCCAGACAGTATTTATGCTCAAGCCACTTCCATTCTAAGGGCCAGGAAACAGAAGGAAGATGAAAGGGAGGGTAATGATAGGAAAAGATGCTCAACTTGGGGCAACCAGAAGTTCTGAGTCAAGCACAAAGCCTAGAGTGGAACAAAGGAGTAAAAAGCCATTAATAAGAGCACCTGGATCCTGCCTGGGGTGTTGGGGAGGTTCGAATTCGAATGTGCATGATGACACGCCTTAAAGAACTCTATAAATGCAAATATTCAAAAGAGCATGACATAAGCAGCAATGTTGGGGTGGTGGAGATAGTATTGGATTTGCAAATGAGGAAACTGAGGCCAACCGGTTTAAGCGACTTGTTCAGGGTCACACAGCAAATATATTAGTTTGCCATTTCCTTTTCCAGCTCATTTTACAGATAAGGAAACTGAGGCCAACAGGGTTAAGCGACTTGCCTAGTATTACATGGTTAGTGTCTGAGGCCAGATTTGAATTTAGGAAAATGAGTCTTCCTGATTCTGAGCCCAGTGCGCTATCTAACTGCTGGTAAAGGGAAGAAAGGGAGGAAATGGGATTCTTTTTTTTCTGCCCCAAGATGATCCTGTTGGTCTTGTCCCGGGAGGGTCTTATAAACACCTCTGGGGGATGCCTGGCTGTAATCTCTCTAGTCTCTGTTGGACATGGCTTGACCACAGTCTCCATCACCAGCAGCTTCTGGCTTGACTGAAATCTGGAAAGACAGGATAGTGCTAGGCTCTTCCAGAAAGGACCCAAGACCTTCACTCCTGGCCCTGGTGGGTAGCACATCCCCAGCCCCTGGCGGGCGCTGAGATAGCTGAAACTTGAAGCAACAGAGTCATCTCAGCAAAGCATGAATCCACCAGTGCAGAGAACAGCAAGATGGTTGGACCAGGGAGAGTGAATAAGAGACTGGATGGCTAAGAAGGAGTTAGCTGGAAAGGGTTTTAAATGCCAAATAGACATGATCATTGTTCTGGAAGTAATAGGGAGCCATTGAAGTTTATTGAGCGGGACAGGTGTCTTTGGCCATGGCCTGGAGGCCAGAGTGAAATGGAGAAAATTTGGAGCTGGGAGCCCAAATAGGAGGCAGCTATAGTAGTATAGGTCAGAAGGAAGCCATGAGAGTCTGGTGGCTATGGAAGAGAAGAGGTGACTTCTATGAGAAATGGAGATTCACTTTTTGAATTGTTTCTCTCTGAAGGCTAAACTATAAACCAGACTATGGTGCTTATTTGCCAAATAATCATCAAGCCAAGCCTCTCCCTGGAGCTCAAAGAGTGTGTGGAGAAGCTGCCTACAGGCTACCAGTGCTCTGGGGGCAAATTCATTGTCTCTGCTCCTGGCTTTTCTGAAAAGAGGGCTCTTCTGATTGGCTGTCTGCCGCGTGCCCTTTTACCCCACAAAGAGGCTATTAAGAGGCTAAAAACAAGGGAAACCTCCAAGTCCTTGGCAGCTCCAGTTCCCTGCCCCTTACAAGTGCAAATGGAGCCACTTAAAAGTCATCCACACTTTCCCTCCCTTTTCTTTGTTATCTGCCCGCAGAAGAGACCACTGGAGGCTGCATACACACCCCCAAGAGATGCTCTGAGACAGTCCTGGAGGCTTTGCGCTCAGGGCTGGTTCTTATCCGGAAAGCGA
Source organism: Monodelphis domestica (assembly GCF_027887165.1). NCBI lineage: Eukaryota > Metazoa > Chordata > Mammalia > Didelphimorphia > Didelphidae > Monodelphis > Monodelphis domestica. The sequence goes on from NC_077234.1 coordinate 21,223,220, forward strand.
TTGCTTGAGCTTGTCTACGTCTATTGTACATGTATGCGGACATAGGGACGGAGACATTGGTTGGATGTGTATTTGAATATTTCATATGTGTGAATAGGTACATGCATTGTACGGGTATATTTGTCCAGATATATACATTGTATACGGATGGTACGTTTGTATAGCTATATAATATGCATGTGTGTGTTTGTATGCACATGATGTAAGAAGTTGTTGGCATGTCTCTCCCCCCCTTAGAATGTGATCTCCTTTAGGACAAAGACCTTTTTTTTGCCTTTCTTTATGCCGCCCCAACCCCTGGGGCTTTCTTTGCACATGCCCAGCACATAGTAGGCTTTTTAACACCCCCCCCCCCCCATTTTAATAGTTGTTTTCTGGTATTTTGCCATCCGAATTCTCTCCCTCCCTTTCTTCTCCCTCCTGAAGGTGATATAGGTTACACATGGGCTGTTACACAATACGTATTTCATATTCCTCATGCTGTGCAAGAAGACACATTGCACATTCAAGAAAAAAATCAACAAGTGGAAGATGGTATGCTACAGCCTGCATCCGGACTCCATCAGTTCTTTCTCTGACGAGGAGAGCATTTTTCATCCTCAGTCCCTTGGGGTTGTCTCAAAAACGTACATTGTTTACAGTAGTTGAGTCATTCACAGTCGGTTATCCTACATTGTTGTTGTTACTGTGTACAATGTTCTCCTGGTTCTGCTCACTTCACTTTGCATCGCTTCATAGAAAGCTTTCCAAGTTGTTTATGATCTTTCTTTTTGTTGTTTCTTATGGTGCTACAGCATTCCGTTATAAACATCTATCACAACTTCCCTAACTGATGGACATGCCTGCAGTTTCCAGTTCTGTGACACCACAAAAAAAGCTTCTGTCATTTTTTAAGGGTAAGTAGTTCTTTTCCCCTATTTTAGATCTCTTTGGAACATAGACCTAATAGTAGTATTGCTGGGTCAAAGGATATGCTCAGTTTGATGGCCCCTTGGATGTGGTTCCAAATTTCTTTCCAGAATGGTTATATCAGTTCATAACTCCACCAACAATGTATCAGTGGGGGGCAGCTGGGTGGCTCAGTGGATTGAGAGCCAGGCCTAGAGATGGGAGGTCCTGGGTTCAAATTTGACCTCAGACACTTCCCAGCTGTGTGACCCTGGGCAAGTCACTTAACCCCCATTGCCTAGCCCTTACCACTCTTCTGCCTTGGAGCCAATACACAGTATTGACTCCAAGACGGAAGGTAAGGGTTTAAACAAACAAACAAACAAAAAAACAATGTATCAGTGCTCTAGTTTCCCCACATCCCCTCTAGCATTTGTCATTTTCTCTTTTTTTGTCTTTTTAGTCAATCTGATAGGTGTGAGGTGATACCTCAGAGTTGTTTTAATTTGACTTTATCTTGGTATATGGTATGAGACATTTATCTGTGCGTAGTTTGTGCCATATTGTTTTCCAGTTTTCCCAGTTGTTTTTGTCAAATAGTGAACTTCCCTCAAAAACTTAGATCTTTGGTTTTGTTAAACACTAGGTTACTATGGCCACTTATTAGTGCCTACTCTATTCCACTTATCCACACTCTTATTTCTTGGCCTCTATCCAATTGTTTTAAATATACTGTAAGATTTAGTACTGCTAAGCCTTATTTCTTTCTTTTTCGTCAATCCTCTTGATATTCTTGACCTTTTGGTCTTCAAGATGAATTCCATTATTTTTTTCTAGCTTTGTAAAATAATTATTTGGCTTGATTGACATAGAACTGAATATGTAAATTAATTTAGGAAGAATTTTCATTTGTATTATATTGACTCGACCTCCCCATACTTAAGAATAAGTGGGGTACACACACACACCCATATAGTAGTCAGTCGATTAGCATTTGTTAAACATCTATTATAGGACAGATACTGTGCTAAACAAAGCTGAAAAACAGTCCTTGCCCTCAAGGAACTCTCAGTCTAAAAGGGGGTTGTCATGCAGATCAAATGAGATAATAACTAATAGGTGCTGTATAAATATTAGCTATTATTAGGAACAAGGATCTAAGATGACTTCCCATTGTCCCAGAGTTAATGTGAGAGACTAATCTCCCTGACACCATCTAATTGTCTTTCCTCTACAGTTAGGATAAATATATTTCATAGGAATGAACATGGCAGGGTCTCAGAGGCTATCTTGTACAACGCCTCCATTTTACAGGCTAAATCAGCATTCAGGTAGAGAGAGAACAAAACCAAAGGGACTTTGCTTTTAGCTCCCGAAAACGTACTCCTCTCATTTTTATTTACAAGCTGTGGATCTCAAATATTATCATCCCATCTCGTTGCCTCTTCCTTCAAGGCTTACAAAGGAAACACTTTCTCCGTCTGCAAGTTTTCTGGTCTCATACAGGGGCGGAGTGTTAAGAGGTTTAAATGAGATCATGGATAAAATACTTTATAAACCTTAAAGCCTTAAATAAATGCCAGCTCTAATTATGTAGCCTCCAGCTTGGGATGACCTCATTCCTGAATCTCCTCCTGCACTCTGCAGAGCACAAGCAATGTCTACAGAGCAATAAAGGGGTGTTCTGGCTAATGTTTAACCACTAGGATCTGGGGGGGGGGGGGATTGTACACTCAGGACACCGCTAAGTTATTATTAGCACTTAAAAAAAAAGCAGAGACAATCAACAAAGCAATCAATTAAGCCCTGCTTGCAATGATTGTCAGTTTCTGAGCTATGAATGCTCACACTGAAAATACAACAATGGACTTCCCCATTAGAGGTGGTTCTACCACACCCCGGTTTATACCTATCCATGAACTCGCCTTTTTCTCCAGACTAGACTGGCAGCTCTTTAGGGGAGAACCCTGCTGCTTTTGGCTTCCCAGTGCCCAGCACGTACTTTGCATATAGAGTTTTGGGTCTGGACCTATGGGTCTATGTTGGCAGAAGAGATTTCAGGAATCATTTGATCCAAACCTCTCATTTTATATGTAGCCTTTTATTGACAAGTGGGCTGATGGGAAGTGAATTTTTTTCTCAGCTGGGTGGATGAACTGAAGGGCTATGGAAGGTGAGAGCTTTAGGGATTCCTGGATGCAAGCCAGAGCAAATGGCCAGTCAATTTGAACTTCAAACTGCCTAACACCATAAGTAGTGGGAGCCTTGTCTGGTTCACCAACCCACTTCAATTGTGACCAGCCTGGGCAGACATAGTTATAGCTTTCACTCTCCAGATCTCTCCACCGCGGTCCTATTGGGACACCTTCCCATACTCCAAACTCCTCCATCTTCCCATTTGAGCTCTCTTTTTTATTTGTTGTCTTTCTCCATTAGAATGTAAGCTCTTTGAGGGCAGGGACTGTCTTTCCTTTTGCTTTATTTCCAACAGTAATTTAATAGTAAGCACTTAATATTTGTTGTTGTTGAGTCATTTCAGTCATATATGACTCTGTGACCTCATTTGGGGTTTTCATGGCAAAGATACTGGAGTGGTTTGCCATTTCCTTCTCCAGTTTATTTTACAGAGAGAAATTGAGGCAAACAGGTAAATGACTTGCCCATCAGTTGGGTGGCTCAGTGGATTGAGAGCCAGGTCTAGAGACTGGAGGTCCTAGGTTCCAATCTGGCCTCAGACACTTCCCATCTGTGTGACCCTGGGCAAGTCACCTAACCCTCATTGCCTAGCCCTTACCACTGTTCTTCCTTGGAAACAATTCCAAAACAGGTAAGGGTTTAAATAATAATAATAATAATAATAATAATAAAAGAACTCCCTTCTCTCTCTCTCCTCCCTCTTCCTCTCTCCTCTCCTCACAAAGGTGGGCTTCATACAGAGACAGAGTGACTTGTCCAGGACGCTTAGGTTGTCAGTCCTCAGAATTCAGATTCTGGCTCCAGGCTTAATAAACATCTGTTGAATTAGCTACAGATTCCCCAGAGGAATTGGCACTTCCATACAGTCTTCTACAGACCTGCTAAGTCAATGGCTCGCAAACATGAGCTGCTCCAGGAGGAAAGTGGAGCTGCCTTTGTCAAAAGCAGGGAAGTGCTGCAGGGAAATGGTTAGTGCCAACTGGGTCATCTCAAAGTCTGTGTTTATCTGAGCTCCTGGGCCACATGCTAAACAGGGAGGGCCTTAACAGCCCAGGGAAATAACTCTGTATATTCTCGCGGGAATTTGCTTTTCGCAATAACAATAACACGCAAGGCTGCCATTTCTCTTAAGGCAGGACATCTAAGCTTGGGGTCTGCGATGGTTCTTTTTTTAAATATAAATCCTTACCTTCCGTCTTGGAGTCAAAACTGGGTATTGGTTCCAAGGCAGAAGTGCCGTAAGGGCTAGGCAATGGGGGTTAAGTGACTTGCCCAGAGTCACATAGCTAGGAGGTGCCTGAGGTCAGATTTGAACCCAGGACCTCCCCTCTCTAGACCTGGCTTTCTATCCACTGAGCCACCCAGCTGCCGCCATGTGAAGGTGCTTGTAAAGACTTTGACAACTGTGTCTCCGTGTCACTGGCTTTCCTGTCATTTTGTGTTTTATTCATGGAACTATACCTCCTGGCTTAACTCCTGCATAAGGGGTCCCGTGATGCACCTCGTTAAAGGCTGCTCAAGGTTTGCAAAGCTCTCTCCAGGGGGCCCTTACAATAACCCAATGAAGTCCAATAGGTGCCGGGATTAGCCTTCTTTGACAGATGAGGAAACTGAGGCCCGGAGAGAGGCTGGGGCGGGGTTCAAAGCCAAGTCTAAGTGTCCCGGAGTTTAGCAGGATTTCCAGTACGATAATGATCCCTCCCGAAGAACATGCCCATCGCAAGGAAATGGGGTTTTCCGAGTTCAGAGAAGCAGCCGAAAGAGAGGAGAAGGAGAAGAAAGCGAGGTTCCCGCTGGCTTTCGAAGGACTACGGCGGGTCTAGGCGTCCCCGGCTCCACTCCCCACGCCCGGCCCCAGGGGGAATTAGAGCAAAAAGAGCAGCAGCGTTTATACGAGCTCGGGCTGCCTCCTCCAAAAAGAGCCCGCGCTGGAGCCGCAGAGGAGGAGGAGCAGCCAAGGCAGAAAGAGCCAGGCAAGAAGAGACTAGCTCGAGCCCTTGCCTGAAAGGGAGACGGGGAGGAAGCCAGCGCGGGAAGCCGGCATGGGCTTGTTTTTCTGAGATGGCGGGAAGAACGCCAAAGCCCGCCAGAGAAAGCCCTCCTCCCGCCGCCTCCCACCCCACCAAGCCAACGCGCGAGCCCACAGGAAGGAAGAGCCCGGCGGCGTGAACTTGCCGTGGACACCAGGGCCAGGGCTGGGCAGTGCGAAGGAAGACACCGGGCTGGAGGCTTCCGGCCGTCTCTCGGGCTCCTTGGAGAAGCCACTTAACCCTCAGTTTCCGAAAACGGGTAAAGAGGGGAAGGGCATTCCGCAGGGGTTTATTAAAGGAACGGAGGATGTAGATAGGAAAATGAAGAGGTCCTGAACACCGAGAAATCGATATTCTCTGTGTCTCTGTGTCTCTGACCCGCTGTCTGTCTCTCCTCTCTCTGACTTTGTCTCGC
>NC_077234.1:21231248-21326248 GCF_027887165.1 Monodelphis domestica
ACATGGTCAGACTGGTGTGTTTTAAGAATACTAATTTGTCACTCTCTAGGACAGTCTGGAGAAAGAAGTTGGTGCTGGGAAGTCAAATCAGAGGCAATTGCAATAATTGGAGCAAGAAACAATAAAGGTTTGAATTGGGTTTGTGGCCATAGGAGGGGAGAGAAGGCATGGATGCAAGAACAGTTGCACCTGTAAAATAGATACGATTTGGAGACTCGTTGGCTAAGGGAGAACAAATGAAGGTGAGAAGGCAGACTCCCAGGTGGAGAACCTGGACAATGTTGAAGAACGCTTGTGCTCTCAAAAGAACCAGATTTCTTGGGTGGAGAGTTAAGGTGGAAAGATGAGTTCTCCTTTGGACGTGTTGAGCTTGAGGCACCTTTGGGACCTCCAGAGGAGATATCCAGTAGATATCCAGAGCTCAGGAGAGGGTTAAGACTGAGTACACAGCTCTTGGAATCAATCTGTGTAGAGAAGGAAATTGAACCCACAGGGGCTGAACAGATTTCCAAGTTGTTCTATCTACGTCACAAGGCTTTTGTGAAGAAATAACTATAAGACTATAGAAATGAGAATTATTATAACACCATCTAAAAGGTTTTGTTTAACATTCAACTTAAAAATTAACAATATATCACATAATCCTCAAAAGTATCAGGAAGAGGGGGCAGCTGGGTAGCTCAGTGGATTGAGTCAGGCCTAGAGACGGGAGGTCCTGGGTTCAAATCTAGCCTCAGACACTTCCCAGCTGTGTGACCCTGGGCAAGTCCCTTAACCCCCATTGCTTAGCCCTTACCATTGTTCTTCTGCCTTGGAGCCAATACACAGTTTTGACCCTAAGATGGAAGGTAAGGGTTTAAAAAATATATATATCTCAGGAAGGGAGGCCAAAAAAGAGGAAATAATTAAAGTGTAGTTGTTACAGGGGTTTCATTTGTCAAATAAACACTTTGGGAAAGGAAACAGAAACAGAAAGTAGGCTAGCATGTAATTCAAGATGAGCATTTTCTTGCCATCAGGAAGAATGGGACATAGATTTAAAATTTAGCCATAGGATGATGGAACAAAAGTCTTGGGTTCTACTCTGACCTTCCAGTGTGGTTAAGAAGACCAAGCTTAAATTTGGAACTATGCCCAAAGGGCGATCAAAGACTGTCTGCCCTTTGATCCAACCATAGCACTGCTGGGCTTGTACCCCAAAGAGATAATAAGGAAAAAGACTTGTACAAGAATATTCATAGCTGTGCTCTTTGTGGTGGCCAAAAATTGGAAAATGAGGGGATGCCCATCAATTGGGGAATGGCTGAACAAACTGTGGTATATGTTGGTGATGGAATACTCATGTGCTCAAAGGAATAATGAACTGGAGGGATTCCATGTGAACTGGAACAACCTCCAGGAACTGATGCAGAGTGAAAGGAGCAGAACCAGGAGAACATTATACACAGAAAGTAAAACACTGGGGAACTGTCCAGTGTAATGGACTTTGCCACTAGTAGCAATGCAACAAGCCAGGACACTCCTGAAGGTCTTATGGGAAAGAATGCTACCCACATTGAGAGAAAGTACTGTGGGAGCAGAAATACAAAAGAAAAACATATTTTATCACTTTTCACATGTATATATGGGGATGTGATTTGGGGTTTAGGCTTTAAAAATAGCTCTATAGCAAAAATGAATAATATGGATATAGATATCAAGTGATAACATTTGTACAACCCAGTGGAATTGTTGATTCTGGGAGGAGGGAGGGAAGAGGAGAGGGAAAGAAAATGAATCATGTAGACATGGAAAAATATTTAAAAATTAAAATAAAATAAAAAAAGAAGAGCCAAAACTAGAGATGAAACATCCTGGGTTTCAATCTGATCTCAGACACTTCCTAGCTGTGTGACCCTGGACAAGTCACTTGACTCCCATTGCCTAGCCCTTACCACTCTTCTGCCTTGGAACCAATACACAGTATTGACTCTAAAACAGAAGGTAAGAATTTTTTTTTTCAAAAAAGATCCCCACTATCTCCAGGTAGGGGAAAGGAAGGGAGGGAGACAATTTGGATCTTTTAACTTTGGATAATGTATGTGGGGAATTGTTATTATAATAGCTTTAATTTAAAAAAAAAAAGAAAGGAAAAGAAGAGCTCCAGGATATCTTCATGGAGCTAGTGCTAGCTGCCAAGAATTTGATGAACATTATCATGAATTTATTCATGGACTATGAACCAAACCAAGGTCATAGAAGGTGGAGGGGAAGAAACAGAGACAGAAAGACAACTTGAATAAAGATTCAAGGTTAAGTCTATTTGTCTAAAGGTTTCCCATTATGTTGTTTACTTGATTAGAGCAAATATTCCCTAAATGTGCAATAAAAGTTAGTTTCTCTTTAGAGAAGAGAGAAAAAAAACTATTATAAAAGTACAGACAGTAAATAAACATGATGTAAGGGCAGGTAGTGAGAATTCAACAGGCTGTGAGTGGTGAGGCAGAGGAGGAAAAAGGCAGTAGAGATGGAATAAATTCACCTGAATCCAGCAAGAGCTAAGCCTACCTAAGTGGTTCATGCCTTAATCATAGCAGTGAATAAGTAAGGCACCACCTGCTCATGCTTATACGCAGTTGGATAAGGAGCACCCTTTACTTGTAATTACCTGCTGAGATTGCAGACTATGGCTCCCAGACTTTCCCATTTTGCACCATTCCACCCCTCATCATCATGATCCTTTGACTCTTTCTTCCAGCCAAGAAAAGATACACTTCCTATCAGTCCCTTTGCCAACAAGCTACGTGGACCTTTATGATATTTTTAAAAATTCTTTCCATGGACCATAGTAATTACTAACTCTTTATAGTCAGTTTCCAATAAATGTCTATTGAATTGAATGGACTCCATTGAATCCTCCTCCCTAATGATAGTCCTATAGCCTAGAACCAGACCTCCTGCAGGGACATCTCAGACCACCACTGGCCCAGCATGCCCCATTTCTTCAATCGCTACTAGCAACTGAAGGGAATGGGGGATTTTCTTTGTAGAGGAAAAGCTGGTGGTTAGAGTGAATTGGGGTGAAATGCAGAAGCAAAGGTCAGTGATCAGATGATAATGGCTAATAGGAGAGCAGGGTAGGGGTGGGGGGGAAACCCAAAGGGAAGTCCCATATTTGAAGTCAGAGCACTTGGGTTCAAGTCCAATCTCAGCCACCTATTCAGCAAAGCAAGTAGATGAAGCTATCTCTGTGGTTGCATCTTCCCGTGAACATAGAAGAGTCTCTAATTGCATGCTGCCCCTCTAAAAACAAAAACAAAAAAGCAGAATGTTATATTCTTTTTTGTTTGTTTGTTTTTTTAACAATATTTTATTTGATCATTTCCAAGCATTATTCATTAGAGACAAAGATCATTTTATTCCCCCCCCCCATAGCCGACACTCAATTCCACTGGCTATCACGTGTTCTTGATTCAAACCCATTTCCATGTTGTTGGTATTTGCATTAGAGTGTTCATTCAGAGTCTCTCCTCAGACATGTCTCCTCAACCCTGTAGTCAAGCAGTTGCTTTTCCTCAGTGTTTTATTCTTTTTAATACAGAGATATTTTATTTTCCCAATGACATGTAACCACAATTTTCCAAAATTACACATTTCCAAAATTCCAAAAAAAAAATTATAAGATATAAATTGCTTCCTTCGCTCCCTTCCTCCTCCTCTCAGAGATGGTGAGCAATTTGATATGAGTTATATGTGTATTAGCATTCGAAACATACTTCCATGTTGGTCATTGTTATAAGAGAATACTCAAGGGGGCAGCTAGGTGGCTCAGTGGATTGAGAGAACTAGGTCTAGAGATGGGAGGTCCTGGGTTCCAATCTGGCTTCAGACTCTTCCTAGCTGTGTGACTCGGGGCAAGTCACTTAACCCCCATTGCCTAGCCCTTACCACTCTTCTGCCTTAGAATCCTATTGATTCTAAAATGGAAGGTGAGGGAATACTCATATAAAACCAAAACCCCAAAATAAAACTAAATAAACTGATGTGAAAGATAGTTTGCTTCCATCTACGTTCAATTCCAACAGTTCTTTCTCTGGAAGTGGACAGCATTCTTTGTTCTAAATCCTTCAGAGTCATCCTGGATCACTCCATTGCTGAGAATAGCTAAGTCTTTCACAGTTGATCACCTCTAGCATGGATTTCTTTTCTATGCAGTTGGTCAGATACAGTTATTCCTACTCTCTAACATTGTCAGTCCCATTCCCGTTCCCTAGTCTAACACATTAGGAACTGAGGTGTCAGATTCCAAATATGGCGGCCGAACTGTCAAGGATAAGAGCGAATAGCTCTCTATAGAAATGCTGACGTCTGTCGAATTTTGTGGTTCTTTGTTGTCTTCCTTCCTGCCTTATTTATAAATGCTCTTGAGATAATCTGGCTTAGATGGGACTCATGTCAAGTTTTCTATTGATCCATTTTCCATTCCTCCTCTCTTGGTTGTCATGGGAGCTGATATGCTTGTAATGTTCTGTCATCTTGCTAATAAAGTTTTGCAAAAAGTTTGTGCTCCAAATCAAGGCCACCCTGGGCTTCTATGTCTCTCTAATTGGCAAAGAGAATACATATTTGCAGGCTAATGCAGTTTCTGACCTCTTTTGATCTCCCTATTGTAGCAATAATTTTATGTCAGTTAGCAAAGAGATGTAAAATACTCAAAAGATATAATCTAATCAGAGAAGGTGATAACAAAAGAAGATGTGAACTAAGAATGGTAAGTCCTGGGGAAAACATCTACTGTGATTGGTAGGTGTGAAAATTTAGGCAAGGTGATATAAGAGAAATTTCTCTTTAAAAGGAGCTGGCTCTCTGAACCTAGTGGGAGTTTGAAGTTAGATGGAGGAGCTGGGTCTCTGAACTCAGTTGAGGAGTTGAGGATTTCAGTGAAGGACTGGAGTTTTGCTTGGGACAAATCTTGTGGTAAGTGATTAAAGACTGACTAGTCTCTCTTAAGACTCAGGCCTAGGCCATTTGGCCTAGGCCCTTCCTCCTATTTTCTCTCTTTTCTCTCTCTCTCTCTCTCTCTTTCTCTCTCTCTCTCTCTCTCTCTCTCTCTCTCTCTCTCTCTCTCTCAATCTCTCTCTCTCTCTCTCTCTCTCTCTCTCAATCTCTCTCTCTCTCTCTCTCTCTCTCTCTCTCTCTCTCTCTCTCTCTCTCTCTCTCTCTCTCCTTCCCTTAAATTCCTTCATTTGTATTAATTAAAATCTCCATAAAACCCAGCTGTCTTGGGTATTTTCATATTTGGGAATTTTTCCCATGGCAACCACTTATTTTTTATTTAAATCAAGACACTAAAAATCATCTTTACAGTTTGGAAATTCACAGTCTTGAAACCCACATTTTCACGGTTACACTAGCCCTTGAAAGGGCTTCTTCTGACTTAGGACTAATACATAGTATAGATTATAAGATGGAAGCTAAGGATTTTTAAAAGATAAATAGATAGACAAGTAGATAGGTAGATAGATAGATGGATAGAGAGAAAGAGAGATGGAAAGAGATGATAGATAGAAAGGAAGCTAGATAGATGATAGATAGAGATAGATAGATGGAGACAGATAGATGGATGGATAGATAGATGATAGATGAATGGATAGACAGAGAGAGAGATGGATAGATGGATGGATAGATATATAGATAGGCAGATAAATGATAGATAATAGATGGATGGGATGGATGGATAGAAAGACAGAGATGATAGATAGATGGATAAATAGATGGATGAATGGATAGATAGATAGATGATTTTTTTTGTCCATTTTCCACTTTGTAGTAAATTATTTAAATACATCAAATTGATTATAATGCTATAGCTGTAAATGGTTTTATTCTTATCTTTATTCTTTCTTATAACTTAAGTAATTAATTAAAACTCTAATCTTCTTCCTTCTAATTTGATATTGCCTTTTACTCTAATTGATGATCAAACTACATACATAATGATTACCACATCAGAAACCAATTATTTCCTGTCTGTTAAGATGTAGTTAATTTCTTTTTTTTTGTTTCTGTTTTCATTGGTTCCATTTTCCTGTTTGGGGTTTAGTTTTGGTTTGGTTTATTTTGCTTTCTTTCCCTGATGACGATGCTGAAGGCTCATCACATCTGGCACCATTGGAATCATTTGCTAAAGAAAATATTCATGTGATATGAACATTGGGCTTCAGAGTCCTCTCCAGGCTCTGGCTGCTCCATCATTTTATCATAGAACACATATTCCAGGAAGTTTTTGGTTTCAGATTGTTGTTGGGGGGGGGTTATCTCTCCCTTTGCCAACCTTAGCAATGAATTCACAAGTACTGAGATTGACTCAGTTCGTCAGGTTGCTTGTAAAATTTGTCTACTTCTTCATCCTCTACAACAATTATCCACGAATAAGATGCAATTATCTTCATGGTGGTCTTCTTCTTAAGTTCATCATAGGACCATATATTTAGAACAAGAAGGAACCTTTTTTCAATGAGGTTTTGTACCTCTTTTACCATTTGACCAATTATGTGTGTGTGTGTATTTTTAATGATGGTGTTTTCTTTGATATTCTTTGTACCTCTTTTGGACAAGCTGTCAATTCTTTTTTCAAAATATATATTTTAAAACCTTTATATTCTGTCTTAGAATCAATACTAAATATTGGTTCCAAGGCAGAAGAGTGATAAAGGCTAGGCAATGGGGTTAAGTGACTTGCCCAGGGTTACATAACTGGGAAGTGTCTGAGGTCAGATTAGAACCCAGGACCTGCCATCTCTAGACCTGGCTCTCCCTCTACTGAGCTACCCAGCTGCCCCCTTGGATTCTTTTATTTTCATTGCTATTCATTCTTCATTTTGGAAGACCAGTGTCATCTTGACTTTTGAGTGCACGTCCCATCTCTAGACCTGGCTCTCAATCCACTGAGCTACCCAGATGCCCACTTCATCATTTTTTTCATCACCCTCATGGTCATTCTTTCCTGACCAATGCTCTGGTCCTTACTCAGGAAGGGACCTTGCCTCCCTGTAATCATAAGCACCAGTGCTCTGATCCAGCCTGGAATTGTGATTTGGAGGTGAATTTGGATAATGAAGTTAACAAACAGAGCCCTTTCCTGTGCCCAATGCCAGTGCAAGGTGCCCTGGAGTCTCCTTCTGACCACTTATCCAGTCCCTTTGCCTACTCTGGACTGGGAGTTCCTGAAGCTGTCCTAGCTCCCTCCAAGGCCCATTGCTGATCCTGCCATTATATGCACTCCCCCAGTGTCACAGACCTTTCCTGCTGATCTCCTAAGTCAGGGGTCCCCAAACTTTTTACACAGGGGCCAGTTCAGTGTCCCTCAGACTGTTGGAGGGCCAGACTATTAAAAAACAACAACTATGAACAAATCTGTATAGCGCTGTCTAGGATAGTAGAGGCTGCAGCACTGGCTGTGATGGGTCTGTCACACCTTGCACAGGCCACTGCTCACCATACTGCTGTTTTCCATTTTTCAGTCACATAATCCTTTGCACAGCACCTGGTTCTCAGAACAAGGAACCACACAAAGAATTATGTCACTGGAAGTAGTACTGTACATGAGTGATGCCACATACAGTGCTCCTCTCACTGACCACCAATGAAAGAGGTGCCCTTTCTGGAAGTGTGGTGGGAGCCAGATAAATAACTTCAGGAGGATGCATGTGGACCACAGGCCATAGTTTTGGGACCTCTGCTTTAGAATTTGGGGGAGACAAGATAGTAAAGGATTCATCACAGTCTAAACCTCCTGACATTTCCCTCCAAACAACTTAGAAGTTAAACCTCAAATTAAATTCTGGAGTAGCACAGCCAACAAAAAGACTTGAGATGAGGCATTTTTCCTGCCCAAGACAACTTAGGACAGTGAACTGGCCCCCTGTGTAAAAAGTTTGGGGACCCCTGCTATAAATGATTATGTGATAAAGACACATCCTATTGTACCAAGTTCAGCTGCTATAATTTCTTCCATTCCAAGTCAGGCAAGATATTTCACCATGGTTAATTTATGCTCAGCATTTTTCTCGATACCAACTCATGAGGATTCTCAAAAGATCTTTGCTTTAACCTGGGGGAAAAACCAAGTGGATGTGGACTTGTTTGCCTTAGGGTTTCACCGATTTGCCAAGCCAATTTTTTACAAATTTTAAATAGAAATCTAAAAACCATAACATTCAAGGAAAGTAAAATAATGCATTTTGTAGATGATATTCTCCTTGCATCCCCAAATGCTAAAGTGTGTCTCAGAGACAGCAAAATTCTTCTGATAGAATTATATAAACATGGGCATAAGATATCCAAGGCAAAACTACAGTGGGTTTAAATTAAAATTACAGATTTGTGTTATCACAGGGTTCCAGAAGTATCACATGGAAAAGAATAACAGACATCTAGAAACTGAGTGCTCCTCAGACCAAAAAGCAACTCAGAGCTGTTCTTGGAACAACTGGTTTCTGTAGACAATGGATACTTGGGTATGGTGAATTAACAAAGTGTCTAACAGACTTAACCAAGAATATAGGGTATTAGTTGATAAGAGTAGTAGTTTATGGTTTTAATGTTTGCATGAACATTGTGTTTATCTTTTGCTTTTGATGTTATTTGCTTGTGCTTTTGCATATGTTTGTAATTTGTAATTGTTTATTATTTAATTCCCTTTTTCCTTTCCTTGATAAATCCCTAGAATAGGATAGTATTAGATAAGTTAAGATAGTTGAGTGTATGTTGTTTGCTATTTGGGGTAGATATTTTAGTTTAAGTAATATGTAAGTGAGTTAGTGCACAAATGCCAAAAAATAGTATTTTCAACACGATTTAGGCTTTGTGCAAAAGGGGGACTGTAGCAAAGGAAAGTAGAAGTTGCAAGAATGATTGAAAGAGACCTAGAATCTTTCATGAGCTGGTTGGGCCAGAGTTCCAAGGAGAAGTTTCCAACTAACTCAGTCTAGAGCTGAAAGTGAAGAAGGAAGGTGTGTAACTGAGATTCCCTGAACAAACCACTTATCAAGCAACTGGCCTTTGAGGATCAACTGACTGAGGGTGAGAGGAAAATCTCCAGTCTTCCTGGTGGACAGATTGACTGAGGAAAAGACCTCTACCTTGCTGGGACCATCTGAGGACACCACAACTGGGATTCCTGATAATGACCAACCATTGACTCTGTGTGTGTGAGATTCTGGATTTACTTTGGGATTTATTCTTAAGCTTGGATAGTCAAATATAGTGGGCAAAAAGTCAGATGCTACCTTTCCCCTTATTCCTTTCCCAACATCTTTCCCTTCTCTGTTAAAATACCCAAGTTATTTAAATGTTATTTTCCCTTGTGTATAACCCTTTCCCCTTTCCTAAAATTCCCACAACAATATCAAATATCTGTAAAGTTCTTTGCCACTCTTAAAAGCCCTATCTCTGTTCACAGAACTCTAGGATCTCAGTAATTTTTTCATAGTGCCTCTAGGTCAAAAGAAATATCTAATAATTTTGGTTATTAAGTAATTAGGTCAATAATTTTAATATCCCTCTGCATTATAAAAATACCAGAAGCACAAGCTCCAAAAAGAGCCCCACAGCATGGGTCTCAGCCAAATTTATCTCCCAAGCCCCTGTATGTCAAATGAGGATGTAACTTAAAAGGATGCTGGGTATGTAGCTCAGGTGTGGCAAATTTTCTACCTGCACAGCACCCATAGGAATTTCCCGTGTTACCCTGGAATGCCTTGGTGCAGAGTTTGGGAACTATAGCACTATGCAAATGGTAGCTAAATTATTATTAAGTGCACAAAATAAGGTACATAGAAGTACAAAGGAAAATGACTATAATATATTGAAATCTGCATTCAAGTATTAAGAAAACAAGTTCAAGAGATCCAAGTTAAGAGTCCATGTTCCAGCCTCATGGGAAGAGCTAATGCTAGTGAGAAGCCCAAAACCTAGGTGTAAGAGAAGGCTATGGTTAGTTATAGTTTTATGTAAGAAATTCTGCCTTAGCTAATCATTAATCATGAATGAACAAAATAGAGAAATTTGCACTCCAAAGGCAACAGGGGAAGGGAAGAAGGAACCCTCCCCGTTTCTTTCACCCATCATTTTTCAGCCACATCCCATTTTCAAAGGGTTGGAATAGGAAGAGTAGGTATGGGGGAAGAGAACTAGCCATATCCACATCCCAGTTTAGTTTCCATTCAAAAGCTTCGATGGAGGCAAAATGGGGAGTAATGAGCATGGTGAACCACAGGGGAGTCTGTTGAAGGAGCAGGGCTGTTAAGCCTGTGGAAGAAGAAATTTAGAGGGCACAGGATAGCTGAGTTCATGTATTGGAAGAGATGTCATATAGAAAACAGATATTCATTTGGCCCCAGATGATGGATGGAACTGAGAAGAGTGAGTGGAAGTTACAAATTGGCAAATGTAGGATTCACCTAAGAAAAAATTTCCTAAAAATTAGGGCTATCCCAAAGTAGGATGATCTGTCTGGAAGAAAGGAGTTCTTCCCCATTAGGGGGTCTTCAGAAAAAGGTTAGATATGCATTGAATGGATTTGTTTTGGTGATATTTATTTGGGTAAAGGTTGGCCAAGGAAGCCTTTCAAATGCCATCCAAATCAAGAGATTTTTTTGGTTCTCCAGTCTACCCTACTGACCTATCTCAGGAGAGTTTTACCAAACCCTAGAAACCTCTTCACCCTAGAAGCCTCCTCCACCCCTGGGCTGCTTCTGACATTGGAAGTGTCCTCTGTGCCTCCGTTTCTCTCTCTGATTGGCTGGTTCCTCCCAGAACCTCCATATTTGTGGAGGTTGCCCAGGTCAACTATAGCTTCATTCCTTTTCCAGTGGTATGGATATTGGTCCACAGGACTTTCTCTGCTGCAGAAACCTCTTCCCCTTGAAGCTCACTCCATGCCACAACTGAAAGTACTCTCTCTCCTTGAGTTCTCTCTCTGATTGACTGGATCAAGAACTTCTATTTTGAAGAGGAGGCACAGACCAACCATATTTTCATTCCTCTCTGGGCTGCACATCTCTACAAAGGATTTTCTCTAGGCACCCAGTACTTTCATTTCTACCCAACCCTTTTCATCTCCCTTTTTTGTTTATTTATTTTTTTATCTGCTTTTGGTGGTTGAGTGGAAGCTCCTTGAGGGCAGGAGTAGTTTTCCTTCCTGTTTATATTGATATTCCTTGAGTTTAGCCACTCATAAAGTCAGCTCTTAAGAAAGATTTTATTGACTTGCTGAAAGGAGATAGTAGCTAGATAAAGGCAACCGATGCTGAATCCTCAAGTGGACCCCCAGGGGAAGCAGTTGCAAAAGAGGATAATCTCTGCATCTTGCTTTCCAGCTCTACTCATAATAATGACAGCCTAGCATTTATATTGTCCTTTAAGGTTCACAAATCACTGTACAAATAATTATCTCTTTTTAACCCAACAAAACCCCTTTTATTATGCCCATTTTGTAGTTGAGGAGGTGCGAAGTGCTACAAGTGCTTCGAGGTGATGTAATGGATAGAGTGCCATGACTAGAGTCTGGAAAAATCCATCTTTCTGAGCTCAAATCTGGCCTCTGACATATACTAGATACCCTGCCTAGCAAGTCACTTACCCTTATTTGCCTCACTTTTCTCATCTGTAAAATGAGCCCGAGAAGGAAATGGCAAAGTCCTATACAATCTTTGCCAAGAAAACCCCAAACAAGATAAAAAAGAGTCGGATGTGATTGAATAACAAACAAAAGTTGAGGAAACTGAAGTGACTTACCCAGGGTCACACAAATAAATGTGTAAGGCTGGGTTTGAACTCAAGCCTTCTGGCTTTAAGGTTCAGGGCTCTTATTGGACCTCTACTATTGGTTTTTGGAGACTTGTTGATATGGCCGATGAGGCAGGGAACTGTCCTTTGCCACGTCTTTGCTAACTGAACTCGGGGTCAGTTCTATTTAGGTTAACCATGTTCTTTGGACTAAAAATGCTTTATGTTCAAATATTTATTAGAATTCTGTTGCTTTTAGGGGGTGGAGCAGAGGACTGAATCCTCCCTCGGGGATATGTAGACACGAGCCAAATCCAGATGTTTCCAGAGAGTTCTGGGTGGGGGCAAGCATGTCCTGCTGGATGTGATTAGAGGGAAGTTTCCTAAGTGTGAGCCGGGTCCATCTGCCAAGAGGAGAGGACGCACGCCTCGCCCACTTGAAATGTGGCTCATAGAAGTATTATCATCATTTTATTCCTGAAGACGTGGAGGTTACAGAAGGTGTTAGTGACCGCTCGCCACTGCTGCAGCCAAGCGAGCTGCCTTTCACCTCCCGGCATGCTCCAGGTCCTTTCCAGAGCGCCCCCCCCCCCCCCCCCCCGCCTCCCTCTCTTGCCTAAAATGCAGCCTATAAATTGTTATGATCCCTCGCCTCGATGTGTGATTCTTCCATGGCCTTTCCTTTGCCACTGTGTTGGGGTGTGGAAAGGGGGACCAAGAAGGAAAGCACAGACGGTGTCCAAGGGATGGATTCCCCCAGCCCAAAGTGGTGAAGTCTTCTGGTTTTTAGGTCAAAGAGAAGTGATTTGTCCTGAAGATCATTTCCGTTTTCCCTCGTCATCTTCTTCAGTCCTCTCTAGCTTTCTGCACTCACTCATGGTGTCGTCTCCCTCTCTTTTTTTTAAACAAAGAAAACACTTCGCTTCTCTGGATAGGCAATTGTGACTCATTACTGGCTTGCTCTGATTACAATTTATTGCAGGATTTCTTTAAACCAAGCCACCTGCTTTATTCAGACTCGGGCCAATTCTCTTTTGCATTGCTTAACAGGCAATGAGCACTGAAAACAGTGACCCAGGAGCCTTTTATTTCCCTCCCCAGGAGGACATGAGTAATATAGGCTCCCAAAGAAAGAAGAGGAAACTCTTTATTTCTCCTCCTGGCTTTTGCTCTCTATCCTCACTTGTACAGGTTGAAGTTCCCAAACCCTCGTGACCTAAAGTTTATTATGTTTTGGAGGATGGGGACCAATTCTATTTTTTAAATCCACCCACATATGGGCACGATAGTCCAGTTAGCCCTAGTTGACTCATTCTAGCATAACCAGAAAATGAAATTCCCAGTTGCAGAGGATTAATTAATTCATGAAATCAATATTTAATAAATACTTCTTTAAAAAAAAACAAACAACAACCCTTACCTTCCATCTTGGAATCAATACTGTGTATTGGTTCCAAGGCAGAAGAGTGGTAAAGGCTAGGCAATGGGGGTTATGTGACTTGTCCAGGGTCACACAGCTGAGAAGTGTCTCAGTCCAGATTTGAACCCAGGACCTCCCATCTCTGGGCCTGACTCGCAATCCACTGAGCTACCCAGCTGCCCCCTTAATAAACACTTCTGAAGTGCCCCTAGTTCCTACTCTGCTGGACCCTGAAGAGAGGAATAAAGACAGGATTCATGACCTGAAAGATCCTCAAGTTTAATACATTGGTCTGAATTTAGATTATATGCCAAAGGTTAGAAAAGCACTTGGCAAAGGGGATAGAGAGCAAGGCTGTGGCATTGGAAGACCTTAGATCAAGTCCAGTCTCTGACACATCCTGGCTGTGTGATCCAGGGCTTGCCTTTACTACTTCATCTATAAAATGGGGGTAACAATAACCTCTACCTGCCATCATTTTGATGGTCCCAGGTCCATAGGATGGGGTTTCTCAAGATAGCCTTAGCATCCTGGGTACTTTCTTTTGGCGGGGAGAATTTGGTCAATACGTCTATCACCAGAAGGTAAGCTGCTGTGCTCCCATCAACCTCAACCTTCCTTGGGATCTCTAGTTTGGGTTGCTTTAAATACTAACGAGATCGTTTGCAGAAACAGAGTTTTCACTAGCTTTGTGCCCAAGGTCCAAATTCACTTTGGGAGAGTTATTCTCACTAGGCTTGGGAGCTGATTTCCCTCTGAGAAAGAAAGCTTCGTTTCTTCCTCCCCTTTCCTTTATTGTTATTCCTGTTTTAACTTGTTTGTTTTAGTTTTACTTTTTTTTAACCAAGAGGCATCCCTGGGGAGATTCGCTTCATTGTGCTTTCTTTGCTTTCTCTTCCCAACTGCAAAGGAAAGGCGGTGAAATCCTCACAGACATTGTCAACGGGATTAGCTCTGAGGGAGAATTCTTCCCAGCTGCCTCTTCCCTCTAAGAGAGTGGAGTGTTGGCTCTGGTATCTCTGGTCACACTCACATTACTCACACACACTCAGAAGCGCCATGGCTCCACTGGGCTTCTTCTTCCAGGGAAATCTAAGTGAGCCCCAAATTCAAATTTTAGGGTTCTTCTTGGGAAATTCTAGTTATAAAACTCACCTGAGATCCTAGCCTGCAGGGAAGTATTTTAATTTCCTATGCCAAAGCGTTCTCACCAAGAAATAAAGAATCCCAGAGGCAGCTGGTGGCTCAGGGGATTGAAAGCCAGACCTAGAGACAGGAGGTCCTGGGTTCAAATGTGACCTCAGACACTTTCTAGCTGGGTGACCCTGGACAAGTCACTTAACCTCTATTGCCTAGCCCTTACCACTCTTCTGCCTTGGAACAAGTACACAGTATTGATTCTAAGCTGGAAGGTGAGGGGTTAAAAAAATAATATATCTTCAAATCTGGCTTAAGACACTTCCCAGCTGTGTGACCCTGGGCAAGTCACTTAACCCCCATTGCCTAGCCCATTACCACTCCTATGCCTTGGAAACAATACAGAGTATTGATTCCAAGACAAAAGGTAAAGGTTTTAAAAAAAAAAGCCCAAATGAGGTCACAAAGGGTCAGACATAACTGAAAAATGACTATAAAACATTTTCCTCATAAATCTGGGACTTATTTCCCCAGAAATACTCAGTGTTCTTGACATTAAAGCCTTTTAGAGTATCTAATTCAAACCCCTCATTTTATAGACAGACCTAGAAAGGGGAAGGGACTTGGATAAAACCACACAGCTACTGTGGTAGAGACTTCGAACGCAGGTCTCTGATTCCAGATACTAAATAGCAGAGTTGACTGAGGTCTTCTGAGTCCAAATTCAATGGTAGCCTCACCTTCAAGCAATGTAGGTTGTCACCTCTGTGGGGTAAGTGAGCAAAGTCAAGAAGAAACTGTCTAAAAAATATTTTCCCTCCTTAAGCACCAGAGGAAATTATGCAGTTAAGAGATCCATAATTTGGGGTTAAGGGTTTCTTTTCTTTTCTTTCTTTCTTTCTTTCTTTCTTTCTTTCTTTCTTTCTTTCTTTCTTTCTTTCTTTCTTTCTTTCTTTCTTTCTTTCTTTCTTTCTTTCTTTCTTTCTTTCTTTCTTTCTTTCTTTCTTTCTTTCTTTCTTTCTTTTTACATTTTAAACCCTCACCTCCTGTCTTAGTAATTAATTCTAAGACAGAAGTGCCAGGGGCTAGGCAATCAAGGATAAGAGACTTGCCCAAGATCACACAGCTAGGAAGTGACTGAGGCCAGATTTGAGCCCAGGTATTCCTGACTGTAGACCTGGCACCCTATCCACTGTACTACTTAGGTGTACTAGAACTTCCTTTTAATAATAACAGTAATTAATAGCTAGCTTTTAAATTGGCCAGGTGGATAGAGTGCCTGAATTCAAATTCAGTCTCAGACACTTACTGTGTAACCCAGGGAAAGTCACTTCACCTTGTTTGCCTCAGTTTCCTCATCTGAAAAATAAGCCAGAAAAGGAAATGGCAAAACCCTCCATCATCTTTGTCAAGAAAAGCCCAGATAGAGTCATGGAAACTCAGGCAGAACTGAAAACAACTGCATGACAACAGTATTTAAATAGTGCTCTACGATTTGCATAGCTTAACTCATTTGATCCTGTCAACAACTCTGTGAGGTAGTGCTATTATTATCCCCATTTTACAGATGAGAAATCTGAGGCATGGAGGGGCAAAGTGACTTTTTTCCAGGGTTACATAGCTAATTGGTAAATAAACGTCTAAATCAGAATTTAAATTCAGGTCCTCCCTATTGATAGTTCTGTTCTCTCTACTAGCTACCCACTCCTCATAGAGAAATCTTTTTTTTTTTTAACCCTTACTGTCTATCTTAACAACAATTTTAAGACAAAAGAATGGTAAGGGTTAGTCAAATGGGGTTAAGTGACTTGCCCAGGGTCACACAGCTAGGAAGTATCTGAAGCCATATTATCTTGATTCCAGGCTTGGCTTTCTATTCACTGTGCTACCTCTGACAAGGAAACATTTTGATTCACAAGATCCCAACACCTTAGAGTGAACTAATCCTTTGTGCCAAGTTTTGTGCCTTGAGGATGAGAGGGGCAGAACTTTGTGTCAGGAAGTCTTGAATTCAAATTTCAACTCAAATCCTTATGAACTAATAGAGTATCTTTAAACTTCAGCCTCAGTTTGTTCATCTATAAAAATGGCAATAATATCTGGACCACCTCATAGAGCTGCTGTTAGGAACAAGGGAGATCAAGCAGGTGAAATTGTTGAATAAGTGAGAGATAGGATCATTACTGAGAGAGATCCAGCGGCTGAGTGGGTAGGGAAAGCCGACCCTGTAGCCAGGAAAGCCTTGAGTTCAAGTCCCACCCCTCCTACCTACATTCCGTGTAACCTTGGGCGAGTCACTTAAGGTTTCCTTGCCCAAAGCTGTTCTCTGAGATTATAAATTGCAGAAAGCTCCAATCTGCATATGTAGAAAGAACTTTCTCCCCCGGAATTACCTATGCCAATGAAATCACATATTATTATGTTTATTGATTAATGATCATTAATGATTATTTGTTACATTACTACTATAATTATAAGGAAAGCTGGTTAATGAATGAGCAGAATCGTCTCCTCCCGGAGAGCCCAGAGACCACTAGAATTCTGGGACGCTGGTGCTGAAAATGGGGGCAGGTGACAAAAGATGATGGAAGCAAAACTAGAGAAACTTTGAAGGCAGAGATCCGAGTGAAACTTAGTGACCTCTGCTGGAGGCCGGAGCAAACTGCAGAGAGAAGCACGGTAGGCGAGCCCTGGGAAGAGCGTTGGGAGCATCCTACAGAGGCGTTTGCTGGGATCTGCAGACAGGAACCTTTTTATTTGGAACCCCAAGGGCATGGGAATCAACACCGATCCCTGGGAGAAGGCTCTTCATTGGCAAGATTCTGTCTCTGACCGCGTGGGTTCTGTCCATCCTTCTTTGTTCATGCAATAAAACTGGCTTCCTTCAGCCATTAAAACCACAAGTTCAGATTTCCTCCTTTCTGGAGAACCAGGTATGCTGTACTTGTGGTTTTTTTTTTTTTAATTAATTTATTTAGTCAATTTAGAACATTATTCCTTGGTTATAATAATCACATTATTTCCCTCCTTCCCCGCCCCCCACCCTTCCCACAGGCCACGCGCAATTTCATTGGGTTTTACTTGTGTCCTTGATCAGAACTTATTTCCATGTTGTTGATGTTTGCATTAGGATGTTCATTTAGAGTCTACATCCCCAACCATACCCTTCAAACCATGTATTCAAGCAGTTGTTTTCCTTCGATGTTTTTACTCCCACATTGATTCCTCTGAATGTGGATAGTGGTTTTTCTCGTAGATTCCTCTTAGTTGTTCAGGGTCATTGCATGGTAACTAATGGAGAAGTCCATCACATTCGATTGTGCCACAGTGTATCAGTCTCTGTGTACAATGTTCTCCTGGTTCTGCTCCTCTCACTGCATCAATTCCTGGAGGTTGTTCCAGTCTCCATGGAACTCCTCCACTTTATTATTCCTTTTAGCACAATAGTATTCCATCACCAACATATACCACAGTTTGTTCAGACATTCCCCAATTGAAGGGCATCCCCTCATTTTCCAATTTTTGGCCACCACAAAGAGCGCAGCTATGAATAATCTTGTACAAGTCTTTTTCCTTATTATCTCTTTGGGGTACAAACCCAGCAGTGCTATGGCTGGATCAAAGGACAGACAGACTTTTATCACCCTTTGGGCATAGTTCCAAATTGCCCTCCAGAATGGTTGGATCAATTCACAACTCCACCAGCAATGAATTAATGTCCCTACTTTGCCACATCCCCTCCAGCATTCATTACTTTCCTTTGCTGTCATGTTAGCCAATCTGCTAGGTGTGAGGTGATACCTCAGAGTTGTTTTGATTTGCATCTCTCTGATTACAAGAGATTTAGAACACTTTTTCATGTGCTTATTAATAGTTTTGATTTCTTTAACTGAAAACTGCCTATTCATGTCCCTTGCCCATTTATCAATTGGAGAATGGCTTGGTTTTTTTTTTTTTTTTTTTGCACAATTGGTTTAGTTCTTTATAGATTTAGGTAATTAGACTTTTGTCAGAGGTTTTTGTTGTGAAGATTGTTTCCCAATTTGTTGCTTCCCTTCTAATTTTGGTTACATTGGTTTTGTTTGTATAAAACCTTTTTAATTTGATGTAATCAAAATTATTGATTTTATATTTTGTGATTTTTTTCTAGCTCTTGCTTGGTTTTAAAGTCTTCCCCTTCCCAAAGGTCTGACATGTATAATATTCTGTGTTCACCTAATTTGCTTATAGTTTCCTTCTTTATATTCAAGTCATTCACCCATTCTGAGTTTATCTTGGTGTAGGGTGTGAGGTGTTGATCCAAACCTAATTTCTCCCACACTGTCTTCCAATTTTCCCAGAAGTTTTTATCAAATACTGGATTTTTGTCCCAAAAGCTGGGGTCTTAGGGTTTGTCAAAGACTGTCTTGCTGAGGTCACTTACCCCAAGTCTATTCCATTGATCCTCCTTTCTGTCTCTTAGCCAGTACCATACTGTTTTGATGTAGTAGGAGTGACCACTGCTTTATAGTATAGTTTGAGATCTGGGACTGCAAGTCCTCCTTGCTTTGCTTTTTTTTTTTCCTTTCATTATTTCCCTGGATATCCTTGATCTTTTGTTCTTCCAAATGAACTTTGTGATGGTTTTTTCTAATTCAGTAAAAAGGTTTTTTTGGTAGTTCAATGGGTATGGCACTAAATAAGTAAATTAATTTGGGTAGGATTGTCATTTTTATTATGTTAGCTCATCCTACCACATGAGCAATCAATGTTTTTCCAATTGTTTAGATCTAGTTTTAATTGTGGGGAGAGTGTTTTGTAGTTGTGTTCATATAGTTCCTGTGTTTCTCTGGGCAGATAGATTCCTAAGTATTTTATATTGTCTAGGGTGATTTTAAATGGAATTTCTCCTTATAATTCTTGCTGCTGAAAAGGGTTGGAGATAATATAGAAATGCTGATGACTTATGCGGGTTTATTTTGTATCCTGCAACTTTGCTAAAGTTGTTGATTATTTCCACTAGCTTTTTGGTTGATTCTCTCAGATTCTTTAAGTAGACCATCATGTCATCCGCAAAGAGTGATAACTTGGTCTCCTCATTGCCTATTTTATTACCTTCAATTTCTTTTTCTTCTCTAATTGCTACTGCTAGTGTTTCTAGTATAATGTTAAGTAATAGGGGTGATAATGGGCATCCTTGTTTCACTCCTGATCTTATCATGAAGGCTTCTAGTTTATCCCCATTGCAGATGATGTTTGCTGATGGTTTTAGATAGATACTGTTTATTATTTATAGGAAAGGGCCTTCTATTCCTATGCTTTCTAGTGTTTCCAAATAGGAATGGGTGTTGTATTTTGTCAAAGGTTTTTTCTGCATCTATTGGGATAATCATGTGATTTTTTATCAGTTTACTTGTTAATATGGTCAATTATGTGGATTTTTTTCCTAATATTGAACCATCCTTGCATTCCTGGTATGAATCCTGCCTGGTCATAGTGGATAACCCTTGTGATGACTCGCTGAGTCTTTTTGCTAGTATCCTATTTAAGATTTTTGCATCTATATTCATTAGGGAGATTGGCCTATAGTTTTCTTTCTCTGTTTTTGACCTGCATGGCTTTGGGATCAGTACCATATGAATTTGGTAGAACCCCTTCTTGGCTTATTCTGACAAATAGTTTGTATAATATAGGGATTAGTTGTTCTTTGAATGGTTGATAGAATTCATTTGTGAATTCATCTGGTCCTGGGGATTTTTTTCTTAGGGAGCTCTTTGATGGCTTGTTAATTTCTTTTTCTGATACGGGGTTGTTTAGGTAATCTATTTCTTCCTCTGTTAGTCTAGGCAATTTATATTTTTGTAAATATTCATCCAGGTACCCTGTATTTGAAAGGGAACCAGACTTAATTTACTAAGGATACCACACAACGATTTCCTGAGGTTTCTTGAAGACAAACACTTAAGAGGTAATGCAATAGAGAAGACAAGAGTCCTGGTCTTGGGTGGGGGAGAGGACTGAGTTCAAATACTGCCTCTGTTTTCTCACCTGCAAAATAAGGAAGTTGGGCTAAATGGTCTCTAAGGTTCCTTCTAACTCTAAATCTATGATCCTATCACTGTAAGACATAAGAGAATCCCCCAAGGTATACTTAACCCTTTCTGTCAGGAGAATCTGAGATACATTAATACATATTAAATAAAGTTAATGATCTATCTTTTTTAAAAAATGTATTTATTTAGAATATTTTTCCATCTTTACATGATTCATGATCCCTCTCCCCCTTTCCCTTCCCCCTTCTGCAGCTGACAAGCAATTCCACTGGGTTATACATGTATCATATAATAATCTATCTTTTATTTATTTGAAAAACTTTAATTAATTTAGAATATTTTCCCATGGTTACATGAATCATGTTCTTTCCTTCCCATTCTCCCACCCCCCCTCCCATAACCAATACACAATTCCACTGGGTTTTACATGTGTCATTGATCAAGACCTATTTCCATATTATTGATGTTTGCATTAGGGTGATCCTTTAGAGTCTACATCCCCAATCATATCCCCATTGACCCATGTGTTCAAGCCATTGTTTTTCTTCTCTGTTTCTGCTCCCCCAGTTCTTCCTCTGAATGTGGATAGTGTTCTTTCTCATAAATCCCTCCTAGTTGTTCTGGATCACTGCATTACCACTAATGGAAAAGTCCATTACATTCAATTGTGCCACAGTGTATCTGTCTGTGTACAATGTTCTCCTGGTTCTGCTCCCTTCACTTTTCATCAATTCCTGGAGGTTGGTCAAATTCACATGGAATCCCTCCAGTTTAATGATCTAGCTTGATCTCGTTTACTATGTAGAATTGATCAGGTTCCATACTGAACCCAAATGTCCTGTCACTGAAAAAGCCATTCTCTTTAACATTAGCATTTTCCCAATGATGGTGGATGGTTGAGGACCATGGAGCATCATTGTTCCAGAAGAATCAAAATGGCGGGTGCTTCATATGGAAATGATAAGACATGTAGAAGGTATAAAAAGGCAGGAGCATCATGATAACAGTAATGACTGCCCATAAGGAAGAAGCAAGAGTAAAAGACCAGATCATTGATTTGTAAATCTAGAAAATAAAATCTTGACCATCATTAAGAAAGGCAGAGCTTTAAGGAAGAGAGGTGATGTCCCGCTACATGTTAATCTGGTCAAACAACAGTGTGGTCCATTTGGATGCCACAGTATAGGGAGGATAATGATACATAGGAGGGTGTCCAGAGAAAAGCAGACAAGATGGTGAAGGGACTTGAGTCCACAACATATGAAAATTGGAACTATTTGGCCAGGAGAAGACTCAAGGGAAATATGTTCATTTTGTTCAGGCACTCAAATGGCTGCCCTTTGGAAGAAGGATTAGCCTTTTTCTGGCTTGGCATCAGAGATTAGAATTGGAAGCAGCTATGTGTGAAAGTTACAAAGAGGGAAATTGAGGCTTAATATCAAGAAAAGCCAGGAGCTATGTCTTAGCTTAGTCTCCTTTATTAGAAGTTTATGAGTAGAAGTTCCAGGACTGCTTGTTGGAGTGTAATAAAGGGGGTTCTTGGTCAGGTAAAGGCTAGAAAAGATGGCTTCCACGTTCCTGGCCAAAGAATTTTGGAATTCTGCAGTATATCAGCATTCTTAATGGACTAATAAATCTGATGGAAGGCTGCTAACATATAGGGTAGCTCCTCTATGGCAGATTTAAGAGGAAACATGAATAATCATCATGTAGGATCAGCACCTATGGAGGGAAAAAGATCTGAGTAAGCAAAAGAAACATTGACAATGATAAAATTGGGGAGCTTTAAAGTAAACCAAGATCAAATTTTTTTCTTTAAAAAATCTTTTAAAATACACACTATATGTGTGTGGGGTGTTTTGGGGGAAGTGGTGATTTCTCATGTGCTTGAGTTGAAAATAACGTTGAATTGTTGGAGCCAAGTGTTACTTATTGGAGAGTTGGTTCGTGGGTCACTCGGGTTCCTCAAGACTCCTCTTTTGTTGGACATCTGCTATTTTACTGCTTTTCAGCATCATTCCTGTGGGCAAAAGAAAGGAAAAGCAAACAAAACAACTTGGCTGCAAGATTTAGCAGTCAGCTCTGGTGAAAGGTTTTATGAGAAAAGAGGATTCATCTACTGACAAAGAAGAAGCGAGACTCAAACCTTGATATCCCTTTTCTAGCCAAACTTCAGTTCTTTGAGAGTCTGAGCTCTGGATGAGAGGACTGTGGGAACATCGCACTTATGTGCACTTTTGGGTGCATAGCATTTACTGATGGTGTTCCAGAGATGCAGAACTCCGAGTCACAGTGATATCTGGATTTCTCGTTTCTGTTATTACTTCCCTTAAACGCATGTAGGGCAAGAGTTAGCTGTATACCTATGCTGATCTTATTGAGATTTGTTTTTGTTTTAACATAAATTTTTATTGCTAACTTTTTTAAAAACTCTTCCCTTCTGTCTTGAAGTCAATACTGTGTATCGGCTCCAAGGCAGAAGAGTGGGAAGGGCTAGGCAATGGGGGTCAAGTGACTTGCCCAGGATCACACAACTAGGAAGTGTCTGAGGCCAGATTTGAACCTAGGATCTCCTGTCTCTATGCCCCTATTGCTAACTTTTGTTTTGAGAACAGTTTTCTATGTACCCTCCCTGAGAATCATTCCTTTTATCTTTTTCTGGCTTGGCTCCAAAGATCAGAACTAGAAGCAGCAGTATATGAAAGTTACAAAGAGGGAAACTGAGGTTTGGTGTCAAGGAAAATCAGACAATAAGGGATTTTAAAATTTTTATTTAATTGATAAATTAAGATAATTTTTCCATGGTTACATGATTTATGTTCTTTCTCCCCTCTCCTCCCACCCTTCCCATAGCCAACACACAATTCCACTGGGTATTACATGTGTCCTTGATCAGAACCTATTTCCATGTGATTGGTGTTTGCATTAGGATGTTCATATAGAGTCTACGTTCACAGCAACATTAAGGGATTTTTTAAAAGGAAGAAATGTTTGAAAAGTTCAGCAAAACTAACCAATTTCTTTTTTTTTTTAACAATATTTTATTTGGTCATTTCAAAACATTATTCATTGGAGACAACGATCATTTTCTTTTCCTCCCCCCCAATAACTGACGCATGATTCCACTGGGTTTCACATGTGTTCTTAATTCGAACCCATTTACCTGTTGTTGGTATTTGCATTAGAGTGTTCATTTAGAGTCTCTCCTCAGTCATATCCCCTCAATCCCTGTAGTCAAGCAGTTGCTTTTCCTCGGTGTTACCAATTTCTAAATAAAATTAAATAAAATTAAAAAAGCTAACCAGCTTCTCAAAAGTCGGATGCCTATTTGATGTCCTACATGTCTGTTTCCCTAGCTCTGCAAAGAAAGGAAGATGTCTTAAATGATATTTATTCGAAAAAGGAAGAAATATTTTAAAATGTCAGTAAAACTAACCACCACCTCAAAAATCGGATATTGTATGCAATGGTCCACATCCGTGCTTCTCTAGCCCTGCAAAGAAGGGAGGGAGAAGCCTTATTTATTTATTTGTTACTTATTTATCATTTGGGTTATTTATTGGTTATTCAGGAGACCTTAGCCGTCCCTCCTTCAAACCCATGTCCTACTGTGATAAAATAAACCAATCCTCACTTCTGTCTATCCATCGTGACTGAATACAATTTCCTTGGCAGACAAAAGTTATCTTCGAATAGAAATTCAGGGCTAGGAGAGACTTTGGAGATCAGTTATTCCAACTCCATCCATTGGAACGGAGGCCAGGTCTCCCGAATCTCAGCTTGGTGGTCTGTCCACCATAGCAGCCTCTCTTGTCATATGGAAATGTAACTGTCCCAGTAAAGTGGGAGAGTCACAACCCTGGGGGTCTGGGAAAAACTCACCAGCAAGAGAGGTGATCTGAAGTGATTGGAAGTGCTGCAGTCTGCTTTAGAACCAGAAAATGGGAGTGAGTTTAGCAAGCTTTAAGAGTAAGTAAGAAAGCTAAAAGCCAAAAGAATGTTGTCCAGATTTGGAGACTGGAGTGATTGGTGGTATGGGAGAGGTGTTGGGTGGAGAATCCAAGAGGTTGAGGAAGAAGCAGCTAATATATGGAATATTTATTCCAATCAAAGGAACATTTTAGGGGGCAGCTGGGTGGCTCAGTGTATTGAGAGCCATGCCTAGAGACAGGAGATCCTAGGTTCAAATCTGGCTTTAGATACTCTCTAGTTGTGTGACCTTGGGCAAGTCACTTAACCCCCATTGCCTACCCCACCACTCTTCTGCTTTGGAACTAATATATACCATTAATTCTAAGACAGAAAGTAAAGGTTTATAAGATTTTAAAAAATAAAGGAAATATTTTAGACCCAGGAGCAGAATTTGGACCTCAAGGCCAGTGAGAAAGCATCTCATTTTCCCAAATTTAAGCCCAGATGAGTGAGCTAATATGCCAAACTGGATTCCATGTACTTGGATGAGTATCTGTTCTCAAATTAACTCAATACAACAAACATTTATTAAGTACCTACTATGTACAAGGCACCTTTATGCTTTGTATGATTGAGGAATCTTTGCTAAGCGTGGGCATACAAAGACAGTCATGAAAGAATTCCTGCCCATCCATCCTACTTAAAGTGATGTCACAGGTACACAAACCAATCAGCAACTAGATTCACAATAGCAGAAAGTATCAGGGAGTAGAGGAGATCCAGAAAGATTTTCTTTTTTAAAATTTATTTTTAAAACATTTTTTAGATTTTTTTCCATGATTACATGATTCATGCCCCTCCCCCTTTCTCCTCCTCCCTCCCAAAGCCGCCAAGCAGTTCCACTGGTTTATCCATGTATATATATCCATGTATACATATTTCCTCAGATGCTTCGGCTCTTTATATCTCCAACCCACACCCCAGAGCCCTGGGAGAAATAACTTCAGCTTAGATTTGACTCATGATGAAGGTGGACATAAAATCAAAACTATTCAGGTATAGGACAGCTATTTATTGCTTCTGCACAGAAAAAAAATGCAGGAAAAAGTCATAAGCACACCTTGCCATAGACTCAAATCACAACTTGTCATTTGTGTAGTTTTCTCCCAGGAGGCTAATACTTGGACAATCCCAGTGTGAGAGCTTTTGGGAGACGACTGAATCAAAGTTCAGGTTTCCCTGGGCTCTGCGCTATTCTGAAGCTGTTAGAGCCTACCTCTCCTCCTGGGGATTTAAATAGCCAAGCCCTGTCTCAATTTTAACAGCCTAAGAGTTAGTGCCATTATGATGTAGGAGCCTGTGGAGGGGTACTTTGCAGGAATTTCTGTACCTGTTACTCTCTGATTGACCATGTGGCTTTGAAGGGAGGCAGCTGAATTTCAAGCCTACAAATCCAGCCATAACTACTCTAAATAATCACCCTCGTGTAATTATCAATAATATGGAAATGGGTCTTGATCAGTGACACAAGGAAAACCCAGTGGAATTGTGCGTTGGCTTCAGGAGGTGGGGAGAGGAGGGGAGGGAAAGAACATGAATCATGGAACCATGGGAAAATATTCTAAATTCATTAATTAAATGAAAATTTTCAATTAAAAAATGAACTAAAATAAATCACAACCTCAAAACAAACAAATAAATCCCCAGAGGAGGGACTATTTGTTCAGACCATCTTCAGTCAAACCCATTATTTTCATTTTGATTCCATCAAAGAAGTGTTCACATCTTGTAATGGGTTCATGGTGTAGAGGCAGGAATATGCTGTTTAATGTTTAACAATTGGATGTCTAGGGGGAGAAATACATGCCCAGCACATTCCTCAGTTTTGTCTGCATTACTAACGTTTTCCTCATCATTTTCTCAAGTCTAGATAATTAATAAATTCAGCCCTAATTTGTAGCATTTGCCAATTCCCAAGACATAAATGCTCATGAAAATGTCAACAATGGGCTCTCAGAGAGCAGGTATGACCTGGCTCTGGCACACCGCTGTGTAGATGTTTCTTTTAGACTCATTTAATACCTACTTATCACATTCTGATTGCACGCTGGGACCCTGGGGACTATGGCAACTAAACTGGGAGGGGGTGTAGTTTGGAGTAGGGATCTACCCAATCAAGAAACATTGGCATCCATCAGGGAATGGAGATACACCGACTCCATGCAGGGAGATAATGACCTGAGAAAGGAAGCAGCCCCATGGAACTAGCCTTGATGATGGAGAGTTGAGCTGCACAGAGCAACAGATCCTGGGGCTCCAAAAGAGAAATCAGCCCTGCTGAGATAGTGTATCCCAGGAGAGCCTTTGCCCTTGGGTTGCCTTTGCTACCTGTGTATCCTACATGTGTTTCCCATTATCATGATACGCAGAATTTGAGCCTCTTCTTCTCCTGGATACTGTTGGTGTTGCGGCAGAGAGCACCCTTGGCTTGCAGGGGAAATACTCTGTAACTATGATTCTTGCTGGGCCATTTAAGCAAATGCCTTTTCTAAGAGTTCATTGAGTTTACTGACTTATTATCAATGGGAAGCACACTGATGGACCTCATGAGCCACCGTAGTAGGAGTAGCCCAGATGAAGGGCAATTAAAATGAAAACATCCAGTAAAATTACTTACTCAGCATCACCCCAACCAAATGGCCAAAAGATTTCTCTATAGGACTAAAACAAATTATAACAAAACTAATCGAGAGAGACAAAAGCCTCCAAGGAAACAATGGAAACAATGGGAACAGAGGGGATAAAGTACCAGATCTCAAAATAACAGCAATCATCAAAACAATTTGGTCCTTGTTAAAAGATGGAAAAATTAATGAGTAGAACAGATAAGCATACAAGTTGTTGTCGGGCCATTTTAGTTGTCAGACTCTTCATGACCCTATGAGGGGTTTTCTTGGCAGAGATACTGGAACAGTGTGCCATTTCCTTCTCGAGCTCATTTTACAGATGAAGAAACTGAGGCAAATAGGGTTAAATGACTTGTCCAGTGTCACAGAGTTAGTATATATCTGAAGCCAGATTTGAACTCTAGCCACTTCATTACCCAACTGCCCACTAGATTCAATAGCAAATGGATATGGTAGTCATAAGGACTACTGGCGTCAGAACTCACTATTTGACAAAAGGGCAACTAGAAGATAAAGGGCTAGATTTGGGGTTGGGAAGAGTCATCTTCCTGAGTTCAAATCTGGCCTCAGAAATGTACTAGCTATGTGACTCTGGACAAGCTGCCTCAGTTTCTTCATCTACAAAATGAGCTGGAAAAGGAAATGGCAAACCATTCCAGTATCTTTGCCAAGAAAATCCTACAAGGAGTCATGGGGAGTTGGGCACAACTGGATAACAAAAACATTTGACAAAAACATCTAGGAAAAATGGAAAGTAATCTAGCAGAAATTAAATTTAGGCCAACAAATCCCACCATATACTACAATAAACTCCAAATGGATACAAGACCTAGATACAAAAGTTCATATCATAAACAAATTAGGGAGCAGGGAAGGAGATAATATTTACCACTATGGATAGGGAAAGAGGACTAACAAAAGGGAGAGAGACAATATATTCATATAACTTTAGAAAACTTATATAGAAATTTGTTATTAAAATTTAAATTTTTTTAAAACTGCGGCATACTAATGTAATTCAATATGGAGTATAGTTGGAACTCAGTTCCAAATTACTTCATGAGAAATTACAAAAGCAATGGATTCAGAGAAATCTTAGAAGACTTGTAGGAACTGATGCAGAGTGAAATGAGAACAAGTAGGAGAACAATTTATGCCATGACTACAATGTTGTGAAGGAAAACAACTCTGAAAAACTTCAGGCTCTTATCAATGCTATGAACAACCATGATTATAGAAGACCAACAATGAATCACAGTTTCCATCCTTTTCACAGAAAGATGATGTAATAGAGTTGTAGAATGAGTAAATTCATTGTTAGACCTGGCCAATATGTGGATTTATTTTGTTTAACTCTATTTATTTGTTATAAAATAGGGGTGTATGGGGTGTTCAGGGAGGGGTAATATCTATGGTATGGAAGGCTTGCTGTGCCCTCCTAGAGCAGCTCTCCAGCCTCTGACCCTCACCTGACACCCAGCTCTCACTTGTGGCTCCCAGTAGCTGCTAGCATGCGGCAGTGGCCACACCCCGGGCAACGGTGTCGACAGGCCGGCTAAACCTTGTGAAGGTAGCCATCGGGTCGTCGACCCCTGGTGAACCAAGGCTTTGCTCACCCAGCATGTGAAGACTGCTTTGGCCGAACAAACAGAAGAAACCAACAAGAAGGTTCAACGGTTGAGATGGCGACGCAGCAAAGCACTGTGGAGTGCTCAGGGCATGTTGGAGCACAAAAGACAACATGGCCATCCAATGCAGCTGAGGAAGTCTCCAGGTGTAACGACTTTTCATGCCACTGGACCCAGGCTTCCAAAGCTGAGAGAGTGGGACTGTCTCTGTGCATCGGCTTTTCCACTTAAATCTCCTTCATGCACAAGTATCTTTGTGCACACTCATCTACATCACAGGTTAAAGCACACAAAGACAATCGTCACCCTCGATTACCAAGAGACTACTACTATTTGTTATAAGAAGGAATTCATTTGTGAGAAAAAGGAGAGTTATAGGTTAAAGGAACTTCAACTTCACCCTTCCTAGGATAGTGTTCCTCTATATGTGTTATTTCCTCATATCAGAATATAAGATTCTTGAGGATAGGAACTGTCAATCTCTTGCCTTTTCTATCCTCAGAGTTCTGTAGTGCCTGACACATAGTAAGTACTTAAAAAGTGCCTTTTCATTCATTGATCTCTCTATTCTTTTTTTTTTCAAGATCTCACCATTCTTGATGGGAATAAATTCCAGAGTCCAATTTTCCTATCCAAATGAGGATATGTATTCATAAATAACTAAATAGAAAAACACAATAGAATGGGGAGGAATAGTGATGATGAAAGAAAGAAAGAAAGAAAGAAAGAAAGAAAGAAAGAAAGAAAGAAAGAAAGAAAGAAAGAAAGAAAGAAAGGGAGGGAGAGAAAGAAAGAGAGAGAGAGAAAGAAAGAGAGGGAGAGAGAAAGAAAGGAAGAAAAAGAAAGAGGGAGGGAGGGAGGAAGGGAGGGAGGAAGGATGAGAGAGAGGGAGAGGAGGGAGGGAGGAAAAGAGAGAAGAGAAGGAAGAAAAGAGAGAAAAGAAAGAAAGAGAAAAGAGAAAGCAAAGGGGGGCAGCTGGGTAGCTCAGTGAATTGAGAACCAGGCCTAGAGATGGGAGGTCCTAGGTTCAAATCTGGCCTTAGACAGTTCCCAGCTGTGTGACCCTGGGCAAGTCACTTAACCCCCATTGCCTAGCCCTTACCACTCTTCTGCCTTGGAGCCAATACACAGTATTGACTCCAAGACAGAAGGTAAGGATTTTTAAAAAAAAGAGAGAAAGCAAAGAAGTAAGGCTGGGGAAGGGAGAGAGGGGGGAAGAAAAGAATAAGAAAGAAAGAAGGAAAGAAAGAAAAGAGAAAGAAAGGAAGGAGGGAGGAAAGAAAGAGAAAAAGAAGAGGAGAGATAGAAAAAGAAATTATATCAATGAAACATTTATAAAATACTTGGAAGAGAACAGAAGGAAGACTAGTATTAGAATTACCATGTTAAATGTATTATTTGTTAAAAAAAACCTTTTAGTAACAGATTAATGGTTTTACATATAATCTGTACTTTGTGCATGAAAATGAACATGCTTGTTGATGTTCATTAAGCTCCTAATAAAAAACAAACTCTTCATAGAGGGTTTAGGATTTAAAGTTTATAGCAGAAATGAAGGTTATGAAACACCGAATGTCTCAGAATTAGTCTACACAGTAGAAGCCATTCTGTTCCTTAGTGGTTTCAGTGGATTCACCAGAGAAGACGGCCAGTGGTACCCTGTATGATTCTGTCATAGCCCTTCCACTCAACAAGTTCACATCTGGAGTAGATAAAAAGATGAATTCAGAAAAGAGGAAGAGTAATCTCGAAATGAGGTTAGAAGGCTAAATAATAAAGGGATGAAAAGGAAAATGACAGTGGATTATGTAATTCCATGAAGATTTCATTTCAGGTCAAAACTCAAGTCTATTAATGTTCAACTAAGATTTCTCTTGAGGTTGATAATAATCTGATTAATCCTCCCAATTTCCAGCTTCCTACACTTCTGACGTTTTTATATGTTTTATAATGGCTTCTGGAATGCTGTCAAAGTTCTCCTTCAGTCTGAACTCCAGTAAATTTCAGGGAAAGAGATTTGGGCTTGATATAAGGAAAAACTTCTGAGCAATTTGAGCTGTCCAAGAATGGGATGGGCTTCCACTGGAGACCACAAGCCCTACATCACTTGCAGGCTTCAGGCGGAAACTGGGTAACCACTTGCCAAAGACACTGTAGAGGGAATGTCTCACCCAGTGCAAATTACCCTGAATAATATCAACGATTCCTTAAGTCTCTCAGTTGGTGATTTGAAGCAACTCTCAGACTCTCAATGTTTCCTTGGTTTCCCTTTACACACCCAAACTTTATTTACTGATGAAAGCTCACTCCACCTAGTCAACCCCAGGCACCTAATCACATGTCACTGTATCAATGTGGAAAGTATGCTGGACTTGAGCCCATAGGACTTGGGTTCAAAGACTGTCTCTACTATTTACACATAACCTTGGACAATTATATATATGTATATATATATATAATTAAATACATATTGGACAAGTCACCTAATTTCTCTTCATCTTTAAAACAAGGGGATTTGATTGAAAAGTCTCTAATATGTCTTCCAGCTCTAAATCTCTGATGTTATGACAATATCATGTTGGTATATACTGTACTGTGCCATATACCATACTTGGGCGATTGTTCCCTCAGTACTGGATTTTCCTGCCACCCCACCCTATCCCTAGATTCCCTACCGCTGCTCTGGGAACACTAATCAAATCAATACTACCATTATTCCTGGAAAGAGTGCGACGAATGATTTTCCTATGACTCCACTCATTCCTCTGACTTCAATCCTTCTTGGGATACTATCCATCTGTGTGTATTTTCTCTCTCTATTAGAATGTAAATCCTTGAAGACAGGGATAGAGATTTACAATAACCAAATGAAAAAAAAAAACACAATAGAACTAGAAAGGTTTAAAATTCACTTGATGATTTTTTAAAAGCCAAATTGCCTTCAACCTTCTTCCTCCTCCCACCCCAACTCTTTTCAGAGCTAGAAATATTAGAGTCCAAAATGCTGGATTTGCTATACTTGGGGAAATGAAGCGTGAAATCCAAATTTAGTGTATTTGAAGTAATGGACCTTAGTGAGTCATTTCTACAAGGGAGTTGGGTTTCCTTCATTCATATGATAAATGAACTCTCCGTCATTTAATGGGTTTCATATTCAATTAGTCAACAATTGAAAGGAGCTGTCTAGCAAAAAATAAATTCTAGATAATAGGATTAACTTCATTTCCTTTGGCCTGATCTTATTTTTTCCTCCTGGTAGAAGGTTAGCAAAAGTTCTAACATTTCCTTTCATCATGACATTTTCCCCCTCTCTCTGCCTGAATAACAATATTGCTGCCAAACAAAATGTGATCCTCTCACCTTCAATCAGGCAAGACCTTGCTGTAAATAAAGAATGGCTGGTTTATGATTAATCCATGATCTCAAAGACAGACCTTTTTTTTTTTTTTGCATGTTATTAA
Organism: Monodelphis domestica; assembly: GCF_027887165.1. NCBI lineage: Eukaryota > Metazoa > Chordata > Mammalia > Didelphimorphia > Didelphidae > Monodelphis > Monodelphis domestica. The sequence goes on from NC_077234.1 coordinate 21,263,295, forward strand.
GAGCCTGGGGTTGAGAGAAGTCATTTTCCTCTGTTTAGACTCAACCTCTTTCCATTCTTTTTACATTTTACTCCTCACCATGTTCTCAATTCAATGGCACTGAGGCTATTCCACAAACAAGATGTTTCATTTCTCAACTTTGGACATTTCTCTCGTCTTCCAAGCCTAGAGCATTGTCCCTCCTCAACTCTGCCTACTGGCTTCCCTGACTTCCTTTAAATCCCCATAAAATCTCGTCTTTTATTATAGGAAGCCTTCCCCAACCCCTCTTAATTCTAAGATCTTCACTCTGTTAATTTTTTCCTATTTATTCTAACTATAGGCTGCTTGTACATACAGTATTCATTTGCATGTTAGATTGTGAGCTCCTTTAGGGCATGGACTATCTTTTGCCTCTTTTTGTATCTTTGGTGTATAACACACAGTGCCTGGCACATAGTAGGCACTTAATATTTATTTTTTTGATTGGTTGATTCACCTATGGGGTACAGGAATTGTTATGAGATAGACACAAATGTAAACGACAGGGTGTAGATCCATGCTGGAGTCCAGTCATCCCCAAATGGGAACGCTGCCCCATGTGGCTATGGTCTTGGGAGGAACTTTAATAGCAAATAGTTTAATTCATCATCTGAAGAGAAAGAAAGCAGCCAGTTGGTTCTAGGTGACTTCAGAAGACGTGTATTTCTTATGGTCGGTTGTTTCTACTGCTTTGTCCCACTTTCAAGAAGATGCAATAGAGTGTATCATGGTGGGGAAAGTCTCAGATTCTCTGCATAGCTTCACTACTGAGGTTGCCTGGTATCTTTTTTTGTATGCATGCATATACATACATATATGGGGCAGCTAAGTGACGCAGTGGTTAGAGCACTGGGGCTTGAGTAAGGAAGACTCATCTTCATAAGTTCAAATCCAGCCTCTGCCATTAGTTCTGTGACTCTAGACAAGTCAATTCATCCTGTTGGCCTCAGTTTCCTCATCTGTAAAATAAACTAGAGAAGGAATTGGTAAACCACTCTAGTATCTCTGTCAAGAAAACTTCAAATGGGGCCATGAAGAGTTGAACACAACTGAAATGATTCAACAAAAACATCACACATATACATGTGTATATGTATGTATGTGCATGTTCTTTCTCCTGTTAAAATGTAAGGTCCTTGAAGCCTTGGGCCTTTTTGTCTTTGTCTTTGTATCCCCAGTGCCCAGCCAAGACCTTGCACATCTTCGATTCAGAAGACCTGGGTTTGGATTCTGACTCCACCACTTACCATCGACACGGTGAGGCAAATGCAGGAAAAATGCCTTGAGCAGAACCTGAGTCTCTACATTGTCTTCATAGACCTGACAAAGGCATTCAACACAGTGAACAGGGATGCATGTGGGTGATCCTCAGCAAGCTCGGTTGCCCAGCAAAATTCATCAAACTGATTCAGCTCTTTCATGTTGACATGACAGGGGAAGTCCTATCTGGTGGAGAGACTTCCGATCGCTTCAACATCTCCAATGGCGTGAAACAAGGCTGTGTCCTCGCTCCGGTACTATTCAACCTATACTTCACCCAAGTATTACGACATGCTATGATGGATCTAGACCTGGGCGTCTACATCAAATACCGACTGGATGGCTCACTATTCGACCTTCGCCGCCTGACTGCAAAAACAAAGACAACAGAGAGACTCATCCTGGAAGCTCTCTTCGCAGATGACTGTGCTCTCATGGCCCACCAAGAAAATCATCTCCAAACCATTGTGGACAGGTTCTCTACAGTTGATCCTTAATATATACTTTATCCATCCATCCTTCTGTCTATCTATCTACCCACCTATCTATCTATCTATCTATCTATCTATCTATCTATCTATCTTTCTGCCTATTTATCTATCCATTTATCTATCTGTTCATCTATTTATCTATCTATCCATCTGTCTATCTATCTGTCTTTCTGCCTATTTATCTGTCTATTTATCATGCAACTGTTAGCAAGTCCCTTAAGCTCACTGTGGCTCAGTTTCCACACTGGTAAAATGAGAATACTTGACTACCTACCTCACAGGCTTATTGTGAAGAAAGACTTTGTGATCCCTAAAAACCTTTAGAAATGGGAAATACTATTTCTTCTTCCAGTCAATTACATTGCAGAGCTTCAATAAATTTCTTCCATCTAGATCTACCCATCATGTTTGTTTAATGAAGGGAAGGTTGTGGTATTTAAATAATTCAGCTCAGAGGGTACATTGTAAAAATAAATTCATCTCATCCTGGCCCAGTTAAGAGTGCTGATGCCATAAGGACTTGTTCTCAGGACAGTCAGCCCATGACGATTCCCTCTTATTGAAGCCCTGAAACTGAAGCTTTTTAATTGGGTTCTTATAGGTCAGTTTGAAAAGTTAATTTCAGCCATGAAATGAAAACATTGACCAAAGAAGTAGAAGATGTTTGAAAAGATTCATTTATTATTCTGTCTATTCAGGATTCACAGTTGAAATTCTGTGACTAGAGAAGTCAGAAATAATAACCCCAGAATCTCAGAGATAGAAGGGACTTCAGTGAAAATTACAACTCTTATCTGATATTTCAACTCATACCAGATCAGGGATCCCCTATAATATCCCCTACATTTGATTAAAAAGCTTCTGGTGGCAGTGCTCACCACTCCCCAAGGCAGTTCATTCCATTTTGGGGCAGCTCCAGTTATTAGTTACATCAGATCACAATATACCTCTTCATCATTTCTATCAAGTGCATCATTTCCCCTCTTGGCCCTCCTCTTACACTTTCTGGACCTCATAATCATGGTTCTACTTCTGTCTTATACTGGAACTTCCCCCCAGTGCTTGTGGTCTCCTTGACCTAAAATATCCTGTTAGTCTTGTGGCCTACTTCCCATGAAATATCTCCTCCACAAAGCCTGGTCCTGTATTTTATTGGAGAGTTCCATTGGGATATCTACAACTCCTATTCCATTTTTTTTTACCTTTTCCTTCCCTCTTAGAAATGTATTGGTTCCAAAGCAGAAGAGCTATAAGGGTTGGGTAATGGGGGTTAAGTGACTTTCCCAGGGTTACCCAGCTAGGAAGTGTCTGAGATCAGATTTGAACTCAGAATCTTCCATCTCTAGGCCTGGCTCTCAATCCACTGAGTCAACCCTCTTAGCTCCATTTTGGAGGCTGTCTCTATATTAGAATGTAAGTTCCTTGAGGACAAAGAATTCCTCCATCCTTTCCTTCCTTCCTTCCTTCCTTCCTTCCTTCCTTCCTTCCTTCCTTCCTTCCTTCCTTCCTTCCTTCCTGCCTTCCTTCCTGCCTTCCTTCCTTCCTCCCTTCCTTCCTTTCTCCCTGCCTTCCTTCCTTCCTTCCTTCCTTCCTTCCTTCCTTCCTTCCTTCCTTCCTTCCTTCCTTCCTTCCTCCCTCCCTCCCTCCCTTCCTTCCTTCCTTCCTTCCTTCCTTCCTCCCTCCCTCCCTCCTTTCCTTCCTTCCTTCCTTCCTTCCTTCCTTCCTTCCTTCCTTCCTTCCTTCCTTCCTTCCTTCCTTCCTTCCTTCCTTCCTTCCTTCCTTCCTTCCTTCCTTTCTTCCTTCCTTCCTTCCTTCCTCCCTCCCTCCCTCCTTTCCTTCCTTCCTCCCTTCCTTCCTCTCTTCCTTCCTTCTTTCCCTCTTTTCTGTGTTTCCATTTTTGTCCACTATGACCAAGCAAATCAAGTCAAATTCCTATTCCAAATGGCTTGATTCAGGGAGTCATTTTTGTGGTGAAACTCACCCAAATCACAATAGGACAAAGAACTCAGAGAATCTGCAAATCATAGTATTTTAGAGCTAGAGATGATTTTGATATTCATTTGGACCAATCCCCTCCCTTTATAGATGGAGCCACTGAAATTCTAAGAAACAAAATGACTTGTTCATAATAATAATAATAATTATTATTATTATTATAACCTCAAAATTCAACCCACCGTCTATTCCATGAGGTATGTTGGCAATGGCTACTCAAACTGATGTACTTTTAGGACTTTGTATGTTCTAGGATCATAACAATAGCTAAGAAAGTCTTGTGAACTGGGCTCGTTTATGCCCATGAATGGATTAATAACCCAATCTGTGTAAGGCAACTCTCTGGAGAGTCAATATTTCTTGATAAATCACCTCCATTCCCAGAGGTAAGAAGCATGCATTAGTCTTCTGGAATTGTGGCTGGTCTTTGTATTGATCAGAGTTCTTAAATCTTTCAGAGTTGTTTTTCTTTACAAAGTTAGTATTTTCCTGTATGTCATTGTTCTGAGTCTGTTCACATTGCTGTGTCAGTTCATACCAATCTTTCCAGGTTTCTCTGAATCCATTGCTTTGCATCCCTAGTTTCAGGCAACAAATCTCCTGTGTGTGAGTTATGTGAATCTTCAAAGTACTCAGACTGTACCTTAGAAGATTTGGTCTAGCTATTCCCCATTTTTTACAATGAAGATACTTAATCAGGAATGTATTGGGAACTTTTAAAATTACTCCACCCTACTCAGACAGTGCTTTAGGGGAAGACAAAGTTGAAAACTCCTGATTGAACAATGAAAGTCCCCAACTCACACCTTATAATAAAGCCAAAACCTTAAGCTAGGTGGTCTGTTTTTAGATCTAATACAAAAAGGTGCTAAGTACCTATAAAGGTTAAATTAATCACAAAATGGTTAAGCAACTTACAAAAGGCAAGCTTAACAAAAGAGGTGTGAAGTACTTAGAGGATTTAATCTAACCAGAGAAGGTGAGAACAAAAGAAGATTAGAACTAAGAATGGGCAGTCCTGGGGAAAAGCATCTACTGTGATTGGTAGATGTGAAAATTTAGGGGAGGTGACACAAGAGAAAATTTCTTTAAAAGGAGAAGTCAGTTCAGGTAATGGGAGTTTTTTGGATTGGAAGGTAGTTAGTTGGAGTTAGTTGGAGTTCAGAGTTGAAATAAGGATATTTTGAATTGAGTTCACAATTGAATTCAGTTTGGAGAGGATTTCAATTCGGAGGGAAAGAGCTTGCTTGGAGATGATCTTGTGGTGAGTGATAAAGACTGACTCACTCTCCCTTAGGCTCAGGCATAGGCCATTGTTGGCCTAGGCCCTTTTCTACTGCTTGGCTATTCTCTCTCTTCTCTCTCTCTCTCTCTCTCTCTCTCTCTCTCTCTCTCTCTCTCTCTCTCTCTCTCTCTCTCTCTCTCTTTCTCTCTCTCCTTCCCTTAATTCCTTCATTTTTATTAATTAAAATCTCCATAAATCCCAGGAATTTCCCATGGCGACCACTTATTTAGATTTTAAGTCAAAACACTAAAATTATCCTTTAAAGTTTGGCAAAAACCTTTACAGTTTGGCATTTATAGTTTTTAACATTCATAGTTTTGACAACCACATTTTGGCGGTTATAGTTTCATGATGCTGCTTTCCAAAGGAAGAGGTGGGTGCTACTTGACCTTCTTTGTACTTCCTATCCATCCCAATAGCCTCCAACAAATGAATGTAATCCTTCACCATCCTGGCCTCCCTAGCCTGAAGGACAGGTGGGCTACATTTTACCATGTCCCAAGGTTCTCCTGTGCTCTTGAGGGTTGGGAGTGCCAATGATTCTAGCCCCCAGTGGTGGTGTTCCCTGGTGCTCTCCTGAACCCCCAGTTTCATCTAGACATTAAGTTAGATTAACTTTTACAAAAAATATTTAGTTCAAAAGATATCACAAACATACAAACTTACTCCTCAATTCATAGGAGATGTAATTCCCATCCCAACCACCCTGGATTAGAGGGAGCAGGGTAGATTATTAGGTTCAGAATTTAGCCCAATTTCTACAGAAATATATAGAAATATAGAAATAGCTCAGGTCCATTTTCAGTTCCCAAACCATCCTCAACTTGAATCCCAGGCAGCCTGGCTTTTCAGGGCTGACTGACTGACAGCATCCCACCTCCCTGTTCATGTGGGGATCACCAGCTCCACCTAAAAGCGAGAAGAAATACCTCAGAACAGAAAGGAACACCCCAAGCCCATTTCTTGGAGTGACAGAGTAAAAGAGGGAGAAGGGGGGAAAGTCCTTCCCTTCTCATCAGTTCAATTCATAGTGCTCCTCCTGGGATCTGTGCTCTGTGGACACAGCAGGAAGGAGCACACAGGAAAAGGATGCAGAAAGAGATCCACCATCTCTGTCTCATGGGCTTTAAAGCTACAGCCTTTACTGGCCTGTTCAGACTACAGAAGGAGATGATCTCCACTCTCTTGGCAGGAAATACAAAAGACTTCCATCTTGGGAGTTCTGGGCACACCCACACAAGCCGCACCTTAAGGGTGCCTCCATATTAGGTCAACTGGGAATGTTCCAAAGGCCCCATTACACCTACAGACAAAGGCAAATTATTTCTGTGAGCAGAAAGGATGGGCCTGTTCAACAGTGCACCCGCCTAGGGAATATTTCCAGGAAATTTCTGGCTCTTTCTGTGCTTGGTAACCTACAAGTATTGGAACTATGTGTCCCAGATTTCCAAGGATAGTTCTGACTTCTAGAGGACTAAAGTTCTACTGTAAAGAGTCCTGGAATTAGAGCCAGAAGACCCAGGTTTGAATCCTCACTTTTCAACTTACCGACTGGGTGACTTGAGGCAAGTGCCTGAGCCTCTCTGAGCCTCAGTTTCCTCACTTCCTCAAAATGAGTGGTTTAAACTAGATAACCCTATAGTCCTGGTTCAGAATTTTAGAATCCCAAAAACATGGTTTGCAAAGGAAATATCCTGTTCAATATGTATCCTGACTAGAGATTCAGAAAATAGGCTCCCTATAAAAGCAATATTTACAGTCCTTATAAGCATCTGTGTGTGTGTGTGTGTGTGTTTGTGTGTGTGTAATCAATAAACTGAAGCATAATGACATAGGGAGGCAACACAGGCACGATACTTATCAGTGGAAAGAATACTTAATTTGGAGTCAAAAGACCTGGGTTCAAATTCTGATTTTATCACTTCTTGCCTTGTTTGGTGGGAGAACTTGAGTTTCTGTGAAGTGAGTCACTTGGAATGGTCCCTCCTGGTTCTAAATCTCCCATGATCCCCCTCCAAAGCCTGAGGTTTGGCTTTCTTGCCTCCTGTGACCCTGTGGATGAGCACACCATTAAACCCAGCAGTTCAAAGGGAAGCTTTTGGTCACACCCTGGCTGGAGCAGCTGAGTCCAGTGGGTAGGACTTCCCCCAGCAGATGCACTCCAGCTGCCAGAGACCCCAGCCTAGGGGCAGGAGTTGGAGTTATGAGTCACTCCCCATCTCCTCATTCTCCGCCTCTTGGCAGGCTTTGGTACTCCCGCCTTGCTGGCTCCTGAAGAGATTTCACAGAAGAAGATGGAAGAAAACAAACAACTGGAAGCGGAGATTTTGAGAGGGAGGGGAGACAGGCCTGCAGGAAGGGGGGCTGTTCTTATCCCATGTCAGCCAAGGCCAACGTCATCATGCCAGGGAGATACTGCAGTTTACTAGAAATCTTTTTGCTGAATCCACTTCAGTGTTTATCCACATTCCAAGACCCTTTGGGGGATGCCCAATTGCTTTCCAACGATGTCAACTCCCTCCCTCTGCCCAGCTTTTTGACTTGTTGCAGCTTGAAACAAAGAAATGTCTGGAGGGAGTGGGGACCAACAACCCTCATTTCATGACTGAATTCCCAGCATGATTCTTCAAACTTGCAGCTGGGGAGCAGGATGTATAAAGAATATGGCTTGGGCCAAAATGCAGGCATAAACGATGTCGGGAAACAGACAGTGGGGCGGCCTGTAGATTTTAGCTGGGCACCCAGAAAAAGGAAAGAGCGGCATGTAGATGGAATATGATAGAGTGGAAAGGTTCTGCCTTGGGAATCAGAGAACCTGGCTTCAAATCCCTTCCTTCCTTCCTAGCTATAGAACTCTGGACAAGGCACAGCCTGGGAGGACCTCAGTTTCTTTGTCTGTAAAAGGGGGGAGGTTGTACTGGATGTACTAAGGTGCCCTCCCATTCTGGAGCTAGGATCTTATGAGGAAAAAAATCCTTTAGTCCAACCCTATCGTTTTCCAGGTGTGAAACAGAGGCCAAAAGAGGGCAAGTAATTTATTTGCTCCTGGTCCCATAACTAGTTAGTGGCAAAGGTGAGCCTAAAAGGCAGGCATCCTGGTTCTTCTTCTTTTTTTTTAATCCTTACCTTTCTTTACTCTATCCTTCAATGCTTTATCAGTTCTCCTATCATCACTGCATGGGATGACCCCCAAATGTATATGTCTTAACTCTGAGCCCACAGACAAGCCAGGATTAGCTAAGATGGGAACGAATCATGCTTTCCCCCTAGGTCACCTGACATCTTCCTGGGAAGGCAGCATCCATCCAAAACAGAACCAGAACAAAAGCAGCGGACCAGAAGCCTCTGCTTCAGACAACATCTAATCTCATAGCTTGTCATCTTGACTAATTCCATATTGGGGAATGCTGTCCAGAAGGTAATAGCAATGTCAGAATTAAGGCCAGTCTTTATTTCATGCGAGTATCACTTACAGACACTCCCTTTGCTCTTATACCAGTTCCCAAATTCCACACTCATACCCAGAACAAACTCTCCCCATGACTAAGGTGCCTTCTCCAGTGCCATGTTCTCACAAGGCTCAGCCAGATCCCTCAAGACTTCACTCAACATACACTTGTCCTGAGGCCATTTGAAGATACTCCTAAATACCTCCAGAAGAGCTCCAGATCCTTGGAGCTACTGTCTCAGTGGGGAGAGATGGGGAAAAGACCTGAAAGCATAGCTAACACCCAGGGGTGGTGGGGGGTGCCTTTTCCTCTAAGCAGTCTAGGTTTCCCACAACAGGTTTTGCAATCCTTGCCCATTGTCCAGTTACTATTTAGTCCCTACAGGGTAAGGTTGAGAATGTAATTATTATAATTAAAAAAGGCTGCCATTTTGGAGAATATGGTTGAATCATAAAAAAATGGCCCAGAATTTGTGATTGTTTTTTAAAAAGCCTTACCTTCCATCTTGGAATCAATACTGTAAAGATTAAAATTAATATTTTTCTCTCTGCTCTAAGTGTATTTTAAGAAATAGTATTAAAATAATACTTGGAGTATTGAATATTAATCTTTATAATACCACATATTGGTTCCAAGACAGAAGAGTGGTAAGGGCTAGGCAATGGGGGTGAAGTGACTTGCCCAGGGTCACACAACCAGAAAGTATCTGAGGTCATATTTGAACCCAGGACCTCCCGTCTCTAGGCTCTAGGCTCTCAATCCCCTGAAACAATTAGCTACCCCTTCAAGAGTTCTCTTTTATAGAAACCACCAATCATTTAAGTTATATTTGTTATAACTCATTGGGGACAATGAGGAAACTGAGGCAAATAGAGTGAAGTGACTTGTCCAGGGGCACACAGCTAGGAAGTGTCTGAGCTCAGATTTGAACTTAGGACCTCCCATCTCTAGGCCTGGCTCTCCATCCACTGAGCTACTCAGCTGCCCCCGTGATTGTTTTTTAAATCTTTTTTTCAATCCAGGCAAGCAGAGGACTGCCCAGAATTCCTAGGCTAGTGAAAGCCATTTAGGGACTTCTGCCATTGGTGAGAGGGCAACTAGGTGGTGGCCCAGTGGATAGAATGCCAGGACTGGAGTCAGGGAGACCTGAGTTTAAATTTGGCCTCAGACACTGCATGACCCTGGACAAGTCATATAACCCCCTTTGCCTCAGTTTCCTCATCTGTAAAAAGAGCTGGAGAAGGAAATGGAAAGCTACTCCAGTATCTCTGCCAAGAAAACCCAACAAAGGGTCACAAAGAGTCAGACATGACTAAACAACAACAAAAAGCCCTTAGTTAAACAAAGACAACAATGCGGTAATACAGTGTATCGCTATATTTGCATTTTTTAATGTCATCTATGTGTAACAACTTCTGGCCTGGATGTTACATGTGTCCTCCATCTCCTCCTTTAATTGTTCTGTTAGAGCTCATAGGATGATGTATTTAGAGCAGGAAGCAACCTTCCATTTCCCCAATGCAATAGCCTTTTCTTAAAGCTGAGGAAACTGAGGCTGAGAAGCTAGGTCACTTGCTCAAGGCCACCCAGTTAGTAGCAGAGACAGGATTTTAGGTCAGGTGGTTTCAAGACCTCTGCTGAGGAGTTGCTCAGAGATTCTATTAGCCTTGGAAGTGGGAGGGACCTGGCTTCAGATCCCATCTCCCCCATTGACAAGCTGTGCGACCACAGACTAGTCACCTAACCTCTCTGATCCTCTGTTTCCTCATCTGTAAAAGGTGGGCATTGAACTAAAAGGCCCCTGGAGTTCTTTACTGTTCTAAACCGATGATCCAAAGATCTACAGTTCAATGAGATCCTTTCTACCTGAGACACTTTCCCATTGTGTGAGCAGGAGCAAATCACTCAGCCCCTTGAACCTCAGTTTCCACATTACAAAAATGGGGACAAGCCCTGTCACATCCCTCTGGAGCGTCGGTGGTGAACAATAGAAGAAGCGCGGTAAAGCCCCTCCCCCGCCCGATTGGGCGGCGTCCTCGACGAGCCCCGGTTTGCGTCGTGGGGAGGGCGATCCGCCTTGGAGGGATCACTGCGCCGTTTTTGGCCTCGGAGTATCCCCCGGGACCTCGCGGCGCTCGGATGAATGTCAGCCGTCGTTAGCTGCGGAACTTAGGGACGACTCGACGGCCGTATTCTCGGGGAGCCTCCGCTGGAGACACGTAGCTTTGGCTCAGCCCAGGGAGACTTCCGAGTGGGACAAAAGAGGAACTCGACGATTCCCTGCAGCTCAGCTGGCTCTGGAGCTGCCGCGTCTGTGTCCTCGGAAGTGGCGGCGGGATAGACGTCCGAGCGGGACTGCAGCTTTCTAGTGAACTGCAGAGTCCTCCTTCCCTCTCCTGCCCTGATCGGCGCTGCTTTCCCAGAATGTTTCGGAGACAAAACTCCTCTCCGTCCAGCCTCCTCCAGACGTGTCCCCCCCCCCCCCCCCGCTTTGGCCCCCAAACGCTCGGATTCGCCCCCCCCCCCCCCCCGGACTCTTTCCTGCCTAAGCTGCAGATTTTCAGTAGAGCTCTAATCGGCCCTCCCTGGGAGAGTATCAGAGAACAGCGGAAGTGCTGAGTGCATTAAAGGGGGCGGGGAGGATGGGCAGGCCGTGGGAAGGTCACCGGAGCTGAGCCGACAGAAAAGCCTGGGGGAGAAGTCTTCAGGGGAGACGCTTGTGGCAGAAGAGTTTAGTAAGAGGAGAAGGACGGCTAAGGAAGAAGAAAGGATCCCATGAAAGCCAGCCCTTCAAGTTGAAAAAAGGAAGAGGAGGGGGCAGCTGGAAGCCTAGAGATGGGAGGCCCTAAGTTCAAATTCGGCCTCAGACACTTAGTAGCTGTGTGACCCTGACCAAGTCACTTCACTCTATTTGCCTCAGTTTCCTCATTGTCCCCAATGAGTTAACAAATATAACTTAAGTGATTGGTGGTTTCTATAAAAGAGAACTCTTGAAGGGGTAGCTAATTGTTTCAGGGGTTTGAGAGCCAGGCCCAGAGATGGGAGGTCCTAGGTTCAAATCTGACCTCAGAAACTTCACAGCCGTGTGACCCTGGACAAGTCACTTGACTCCCATTGCCTAGCCCTTACCACTCTCCTGCCTTGGAACCAAGATTGATTCCAAGATGGAAGGTCACGGATTAAAAAAAGAAAGAATAAAAGATGTTTACAGTGAGAATGAGGGAGGGAGGGAGGAACGAAGGAAGGAGAATAGGGAGGACTAGAACTTAGTCTTCTATAGTTGTTCAAGAGGATGGCTGCCTTCCCCACTGAATCCCTCCCTGTCTTCAAGCCAATTGGCTCGGGTCCCTGACTCATCCCCATCTCTCATAAGCAGAAATGCAGCGTTCTAGATATTGTCCCTGATGTTTAATGCATAATAAATAGTCTGTGTGTGTTTGGCACGGTACACTTTACAAAGGTCTCCGGGGACTTGGGGCTGAAGGGTTTGCGCTCCAATGGGCCAAAGAGGGCCCTTATCAAGGGACACAATGCTAGTCTCTCTTCTGTGAATCAGCCTTAGCTGGCCTTCTCCCCTGCGCTCTCAAACTCCACGAACCCATGAGTATGCAGCATCTAAAGCGCCTGCCCTCTCCTTGGCAGGTTTGGGCTCTTTATCGTGGGGATGTTCTTTCCTGATCACAAGAGAACCCATCCTGAGATGAGCATGTAGAGGCTTGTGAGTTTGACAATCCAGGGAATGGCCATCATTGGGTTGTAACTGCCTAGTGCCAAGGGAGCTTCGTAAGGGAAAAGATGGCTACTGACAAAATGGTCCAATAATGGCTATTTTTATCAGTAAATGTACTGGGAGTTAGTTGGATATTTAGAGCTAAATCAAAATAGAAAGTGCTTAATTAGAAATCATCAAAACGGCTTTATTTTCTGATGCAGTTTTTTTTTTTTAAATAAACCCTTGCCTTCCGTCTTAGAATCAATACTGTGTATTGGCTCCAAGGCAGAAGAGTTTTAAGGGCTAGGCAATGCGGGTCAAGTGACTTGCCCAGGGTCACACAGCTGGGAAGTGTCTGAGGTCAAATTTGAACCCAGGACCTCCCATCTCTGGGCCTGGCTCTCTATCCACTGAGCCACCCAGCTGTCCCCTCTGATGCAGTTTAAGTATCAGCTTCCAAGAAAATATTAACATTAGTTACAAGTTAGAATATTGAACTCTCCTTTAAGTTTGTTTTTTGTCACACGTGTTACTATGAATATCCTGAGGTTAGCATTCTTTTTGTGTATAGGAATAAATTACCTGTCTCATAACCGATTCATATTGTACACTGAGTACCTTTAAAAAAAAATTCCTCCCCTTTTGGGGAAACCCTGGATAGAAATTCACCAAAGCTTTAAATAATTTGTCCTCAGGGTGGCATGGTAGAAGTTTAATGAGTCAAAAAGCGAGAGAAAAGGGCGTCTAATCCCTTTGATTAGAAGTCAGGATCCCCCAGAACAGAATTCAGTCCCAACTGCCTGCCTGTTCATTCAGGGGAGGGGGAGACCCTTCAGCTTCTGTAGATCCTGCAGCATTTCTTCAAGGTGTGCCAAATCCTGTTATCTCTATTTCGTAGAAGAGAAAACTCGAACTCGAAGGAGGCTCAGAGCTTTGCTTAAGATCATCCAATTCCTAAGTAGTGAAGCCCAAAGTAGAACTCAGGAATTCTGTTCCCAAATCTGGTATTCTTTCCATTGTGTCATATTGCCGTCCCATGCCAACATTTAAAGTAGGCTCTTTTCTTTCTGTTGTTTTTCAGGGAATCTTCCAAGTATCTCAGCCCCTCCTTCCACTCCCCATACTGTAGAAGACATCATCCAGCAAACCGAATGTTTTGTGTCATTTTTTTTAAACCCTTACCTTCCATCTTGGAGTCAATCTTGTGTATTGGCTCCAAGGCAGAAGAGTGGTAAGGGCTAGGCAATGGGGGTCAAGTGACTTGCCCAGGGTCACCCAGCTAGGAAGTGTCTGAGGCCAGATTTGAACCCTGGGCCTCCCGTCTCTAGGCTTGACTCTTAATCCACAGAGCTACCTAGCTGCCCCCTATTTTTTTGTTGTTGTTGTTGTCTTATGTAAGATTTTTTTTGTATTTCCATTTTTCAGGTGAACATTCACAAGTTATTGTTCCAATAATAAATCTGTAGCTGTATGTGATTTTCTCTTGGTTCTACTTATTTTCACTATTCATTGTCTCATGCAGTTCTTTTCAAGTTTTAAAAAAATTGATCAGCTCATCATTTCTTAGAGTGGGGCAGTATTCCAAGGTTTGCTCTATTTTACCCATTCCCAAGTGCCCAGCAGTGACACTTGCTCCCCTAGCCATATAAACCCCGGGGCTGAAGGCAATCAGAGCATCAGAGAATGAGAGCTGAAAGTGTTGTTGGAGGCTATTTAGTACAATTGGCCAGATTTTACAGAAGAGGAAATTGAGAGCCACAGAGGTTAAGTGACTTGTCCAAGAACATTCACAGGTATCAAGTGTTAGAGACAGAACTTCCAACTCCAGTCAGTACTTTTCTCTATTCTGTTCAACCCCTTCATTTTACAGATGACAACATCGAGGCCCAAGGAGATTAAGTGATTTATCCACAGTTTCCCAGAAATTCTGAGACAAGAATTGAACTCAGGTCTTCTTTCCTTCAGGCCAGGCTGACCTCTTTGAGAGACTATTTTTGGAAGGATTGCTCTCCAAAGTTTACATGCCCCATCCCAAGAGTGTAAGGATCTTTGCAGAATGCAGGGGTATCAAGCGCAAGACCACCGACAGCAGAACGGCCCAGTGTGGTTCTAACCAGATTAAAATGTAATTGGAAAGTGTTTAACCAAATAAATGAAAGTACTACATGACATAAATAATATTAATTTTTTCCAGCTATGTGACCCTGGGCAAGTCACTTGATCCCCATTGCCCAGCCCTTACCACTCTTCTGCCTTGGAACCAATACACAGTTTGATTCCAAGATGGAAGGTAAGGGTTTAAAAAAATAATAATATTAATTTGTGGCTTTCCAAGTCAGTATGGGACAGCAGGGATCCACTTCTTTTTGAGGTTGATGCCACTATGTAAAGTGCCCTTAGGTATTCTCTTCTGATCTGATGAGTTTCATCAAATATATATCCAAGTCAGTGGAAGATGAGTAGGACACAATATCCATGTTAGATGGTTTTGCTGAAATGTTTTTCTTTTTCAGAAAAGAAAGCTCAGTTGAGGGGGCAGCTGGGTGGCTCAGTGGATTGAGAGTCAGCCTAGAGGTCCTAGATTCAAATATGACCTCAGACACGTCTTAGCTGTATGACCCTGGGCAAGTCACTTCACCCCCATTGCCTAGTCTTTACCACTCTTCTGCCTTGGAACCAATACACAGTATTGACTCCAAGATGGAAGGTAAGGGTTTAGAAAAAAAGAAAAGAAAAGAAAAGAAAAGAAAAGAAAAGAAAAGAAAAGAAAAGAAAAGAAAAGAAAAGAAAAGAAGAGAAGAGAAGAGAAGAGAAAAGAAAAGAAAAGAAAAGAAAAGAAAAGAAAAGAAAAGAAAAGAAAAGAAAAGAAAAGAAAAGAAAAGAAAAGAAAGCTCAGCTGGAAACAACAAGGAATGAGGAAAGAATGTGATTAGATGACCAAAAAAATCAATAAAGTGGATTAAAAATAAAATAAACATTCCCCCATTCCCAGAATCACACAGCTGGAAGGGACCTTAGAACGTGCCTACTCCAATTGGCGTCTGAACAGGAACCCCCTCCACAATCCAACAAGTAGTGCCCTGGGCTTGACGTGAAGACCTCCAACGATGGGCTACCTCCTCGGAGAACGCATACTTTGGGACACCTCTAATTGGGAGGAAGATGTTTCCTGACAGAGTCCAAAGATGCTTCTCATGTCATGTCTTTCATTTCAGGGATCTACTCAGTTCATGTCTCTGGGCTTGTGGACTCTCAACTGACTATCTTGGCTCTTCCCACGAGCACGATGGGCCTCCCAGCCACCTGGCACTAGTAATCGAGGTTTCCTTCGGGGAGCATCACCCAAACCTCCCAGCTAGCATGGGGCTCTTCCAGTTAGCTCCAGATCTGGATGCCTCTCTAACCAGGTGCGAGGACACCATCGATCTCTCTCCATACCAACTTTAAACTGCCCACATGTACACAGCTGGAACTACTCCTGGACTCCTCGTCCAAGAAACCAGCCCTTCAAGGCAATCTTGTACTTTACAATGTGAAAATAATTAAGTCAAATTCATTGGAGCAAAAATCCGGAATGAGTTTGCCAAATGATATCTGCCTCTCTGGGGAATTATCCCTGCTAGCTAGGTGCTAAGTTGTTTCTAGGCTACTAAAGGAGTATATGTGCTCTCCCTATT
This sequence comes from Monodelphis domestica, assembly GCF_027887165.1. Lineage (NCBI taxonomy): Eukaryota > Metazoa > Chordata > Mammalia > Didelphimorphia > Didelphidae > Monodelphis > Monodelphis domestica. Next base: position 21,279,185 of record NC_077234.1, read on the forward strand.
TAATATAGGAAATTTAAATCATTATTTAAATTAGTATTTAAATATAGGAAATAAAAATCCTTCTTTAAATTTAAATAAAAATATTTAATAAGGAAACAAGTTATTATCTAAATATGTTAAATTATTTAAATTTAAACTACTTAAACAAATAAATAATTTGAATAAAATTACATTTAAATTAAATTTAAATCATGCCTTATAAGTTCTAGTGCCTCAGGGCTAAGCTCCACACACCCTTATCTCCCTTTCAGCTTTGTCCATGTACCTAGAAAATCAATCAGAAACCAATTTGGCTCAGCAAGTATTTATTGAGCACCTGCCCTGTGCCTAGCACTGTGTTTGGCCTATTAGAGATCAGAATGCAGGCACTTTCCTGGAAGCAATGAAAACCAACCAATCACAAGTAGCTTTGGGGCAACATCCTCTTCTGATCCCAATAAGTGGTCCCACCCTCACCCCAACCCTTTAAACAAGATGCTTTGTCTTTACAAAATTCAAACAAGTCCAAGGGAGGAGGATGTTTTTTTATGAGCTCCCTACCTTTACCCAAACCTTTCCACATGCCCATCTACTGACCAAGGTTTGCCTTAAGCAGATAGAGCTTTATTTTTTAGTGTCTCTAAAATCTTTTCATGCTTCAGTCATTTATGACTCCTTTTTCCAAATAGGACCATATTCATTCTTTTCACTCTTTTATCATAAGGAAAAAGACTTGTACAAGAATATTCATGGCTGCGCTCTTTGTGGTGGCCAAAAATTGGAAAATGAGGGGATGCCCTTCAATTGGGGAATGGCTGAACATATGTTGGTGATGGAATACTATTGTGCTAAAAGGAATGATGATCTGGAGGATTTCTATATGAATGGGGAGAACCTTAGTTAACTGATGCAGAGTGAAAGGAGCAGAACCAGGTGTACCTTGTACACAAAAAGTGAAATGTTGTGGAATGACCCAATGTAATGGACTTTGCTTCTGGTAGCAATGCAACAAGCCAGGACACTCCTGAAGGGCTTATGGGAAAGAATGCTATCCGCATTGAGAAAAGAACTCTGGAGGTAGAAATGCAAAAGAAAAACAAATGACCTCACTTATCGCATGTATATATGGGGATGTGATTTGGGGTTTAGGCTTTAAAAAATCACTCTATAGCAAAAATGAATAATATGGAAATAGGCATCGAGTTTGTACAACCCAATGGGATTGCTTGTCAGCTCTCGGAGGAGGGAGAAAAGAAGGGAGGGAAAGAAAATGAATCATGTAAAAAGGGGAAAATATTTTAAAAAAATAAGAGTTAAGTAACTCAAGAAATTTTAAAAACATTTTAAAAAGAAGTGTGTCAAGAGGCAGGACTTGAACTCTGGTCTTCATGGCTCCAAAGCAAACTCTCTATCTACTACTTGATATTTGTTAGCTGTTTTCAGTCCTGTCCACTTCTTGATAGCTGCCTCTGAAGGAATATGGGGAGAAAGTGCCCAGAATGAGAAAGTATAGAGGAGGAGGTGTTGATGGAGAGCACACCCCATATTGATGAAATCGCTGATCCCTTGAAGGATTAAAATGTAACAGTAATAAGTAATAATTGCCCATAATTTATAAAGTGTTTTAAGGATTGGAAAGCACTTTGCAAACATTATCTCATTTGGTCCTCACAACAACCCTTGGATGTACTATAATTATCCCAGTTTTACAGATGGTAAAACTGAGGTAAGCAGCAAGGGACTTTTCCAGGGTCACACAGCTGGTAAGTTTCTGAGGCTAGATTTTAATTTAGGTCTTCTTGATTCCAGGTCTGATGCTGTATGTACCATGTCATCTAACTGCCTCATGGAATACCAAGATTGAATGCCATGGTTTTAGTTCACAGCTAATAGTGACTTCTTCAAGAACTTGTTGTCTGTGTGACATTTTGGGATCATTTGGTTATTTGATCTTGCTTGATTGTTTCAGGTATGTGACTGAAAAATCCTTCAGGGCAGGAACTATAGTTTATGTCTTTTTGTGTACCCCACAGCCTTGAGCTTAACACTTAACAGGGCTGTATCAAACAACCAAATGTTTGGGGGTGCCAGGAGATCATGGGTACTGTTCGTTTATTATACTTTACATCCACCACATGACTAAATCATCTCTTCTTCCAATCATACATTTCTTAAGTAATATTCCTAAAGGGGCAGTTGTAGATCTGGATTGAGAGCCAGATCTAGAGAGGGGAGGTCATGGGTTCAAATCTGACCTCAGACATTTCTTAGCTATGTGACTTTGGTGAAGTCATTTAATCCCAATTGCCAAGCCCTTACCTCTCTTCTACTTTGGAACCAATATTTAATATTGATTTCAAGATGGAAGGTTAGGGTTTTTCTTGTTTTAAATAACAATCCTTAAGCCATTTCTTACGCACAGAGTATCATCAGAAATATGTTTCTATCATGCGCCTCTCTCTTTTGTTCTCAGTGTCACCCATACTATGCTACTCCAAGATGGCAGCTACTCAGCATTGTAAGGAGAACATTCATGTTTATTTTTAAAATAATTTTATGCCCAGGAGCAAATCTCAGATGGCTTTCAGCTTTAAATCTGTGACACTAGGATTTATGACCTCCTAGGCCAATGCCATTTGGTGATATTATAACCAACAATCCCTAATTGGTCATCATTTTGCAAGAGTAGAAATGGAAACACATTTAATCATTTATTTCATCTCCACTCTCCTAATATAGCCTAACCAAATTACCAAAGCCTTATAGGACTTACCAAAATCATTCATTTGCTCATAGGTTACACTTTGTTTAGCCATTTAGAGCCATCTACATTTAGGGCAACTAGATGGTATCAGGAAGACCTGAGTTCAAAAATGCCTCAGACACTTACTAGTTGTGTGTGATCCTAGGCAAGTCACTTAAGCTCTGTTTGCCTTAATCCACTGGCCAAGGAATAGCAAACCACTCCAGTATCTTTGCCAAGAAAACTCCTTTGACAACACGGTCCATGAGAGTTGAGGAGAATTTGACATGACCAAGCATGAACAAAATGGCAGAAACCAAAGGTGTGCTCTGTACCTCTAAGAAGACTTCAGTTAGCAGAGGCACAGGAGATGAGCAAAATGTTTGACCCAAGGCCAACTGGAAGTCAGGATGGTTTACTTCCTCCAGAGTAGGAAAGAGCTGGAATAAAGATCCCAGAAGCTCATTCTTCTTTGGAAGCTCATGAAATTTGTCCTTCCTGGTGCCACAGTGACCCATCTGCTGTGTCCTGATGCTCAGTGATGGGCAGTGCTGAAAATCCGCCCTAATGGCAGGGCCCCGATAACAGGCATCCCAATTCAGTATCGGCACTGTGTTGGGATTATGTCAAGGTTCTCAGTGCTTAGTGGTGAAATGGCCCATTGACAGCTCCCCTGTGCCCAGCCTTTCAGCAAACCCAGCTGCATATAGCCAAGATTTAAAGGGATGCTATCAAGCCTAGTGGGCAAGGCTGCAAGCTATGAAATGAGCTCTTTGTCCCCAAATCCCAAACATACAAAAAAGAGACAGAAGAAGTCTCTTTCCTAAAAAGAGAAAAGTCATTTTGGATTGAACTGCCCTCAGAAAAGTGAAAGGTCATCACCAACTACCAACTAGAAGACAGAATCAGCAAGCCCTTTTCTCTTAAGAAGGCTTCCCTTTAGAGTATTATTCCGGAACAAACCCAGCAATTGTACTGTCCTTGTCAAGGGTCCAAGGAGCATCCTGACGATGCCATTTGCTGTAGAAGACTTTGGTTAGAAATATGTAACAAAGCCACCCTTGTTTCAAACCAATGGGAACTTGCTTTTCCTTAAAAAAAATTTCTGGGAAAAAGTCTTTACAGAATGAAGGAATTCCAATGCTCTAATGCTATGATTCCAACTTTCTTTTCTTTTCTAAAAAATGTGTTTTTTACTTTTACCATTCTTCTCTTTTTAAATTTTGAATTCCAAATTTTCTCTCCCTCCCAACTCTCCCCCACCCACTGAGAAGGCAAACAATATGATAGCAATTAGACAGGAAATAATGCAAAATGTTTTTATATCAGCTACATTTCAAAAATAAAAGGAGAAATTATGTCTCAGTTTTGACTCAGAGTTCATCAGCTCTCTCTCTGGATTGCATTTTTCATCGTAAGTCCTTTGAAATTGTCTTGGATCCTTGTATTGATCAGAATAGCCAAGTCTTTCACAGCTCATCATTATAATACTGCTGTTACTGTGCACAGTGACCTTCTGGTTCAATTCTTCTCACTAGACCCTTCCAAATTATTTTCCAGAATGGTTGGACTAATTCACAACTCCACCAGCACTTTATTAGTGTACCTATTTTTCCTCATCCCCTCCAGCATTTGTCATTTCTGACAGGTGGGAGTTCTGATAGGAACTCTGAGTTGTTTTTAATTTGTATTTCTCTAGTCAATAGTGTTTTAGAGCATTTTTTCCCACAACAAAAGATAGCTTTGAACTGCCTATTCATATCCTTTGATGATATAACAACTGGGGAATGGCTCTAATTTGTATGGATGTGGCTCAGTTCTCAGTACATATAAGTATCCCTTCCACATTGTAGTTTTGATATATGATGGGTAGGCATAAGGAATTAAATAGGAATTTGGGGGGAGTTTTGCAGAAGCCACAGATGAAACAAAAAATTTAGAAACTCAGAAATGCATAAAATATATGAATAATATTGGATAATATTATTATTAATAATATTATTATTATGTTTCATCTTTTAATACTATAAATACACACTAAATGAAAAAGAAAAACATTCAAACTTCTTCTCTGGTACAAAGTAAGGGCCAAAAAATTTTACACAGATTTTCCAGATCACAAGGGCATTCTCTACCCCACCCCACCCTGTGATGTGGAAGTGATGTCTGTTTTTAAGAACTGAGTCTTTATCAGAGGAAATTTCTGTAAAATTTTTTTATATTACTTCATTGTCTATGGTACCATCCCCCCCCCCTTAAACCCTTATCTTCCATCTTAGAATCAATACTGTGTGTTGGTTCCAAGGCAAAAGAGCAGGAATAACTAGGCAATGAGAGTGAAATGACTTGCCCAGGGTCACATAGCTAGGGAACTTTCTGATGCCAGATTTGAACCCAGAACCTCTCATTTCTGGGTCTGGTTCTCAACCACTAAGCCACCTAGCTGCTCTGTCTGTGGTATCTTTTAGCAAAATATAATTTCCCTAATTATCATGTTTAATTAGGTCTATTTTTGTTCTTACTTTGTCAGGGATCCTGATTGCTACCTCTGCTTTTTTACTCTAGCTGAAGCATATTAGATTCTGCTCTAGCCTTTTAGTTTAACACTGTATGTGCCTTTCCATCTCAAGTGTGTCTCTTGTAAACAACATATTGCTGGGTTCTGGTTTCTAATCCATTCTGTTGTCCGCTTCTGTTTTTTTTTTTTAATTTTTAAACATTATTTTATTTGGTCGTTTTCATACATTATTCACTGGAAACAAAGATCATTTTCTTTTCCTCCCCGCCGCCCCTCCCACCGCCTTTCCCTCTCCCATAGCCGACGCATGATTCCACTGGTTATCACATGTGTTCTTGACTCGAACCCATTTCCCTGTTGTTGGCATTTGCATTATAGTGTTCATTTAGAGTCTCTCCTCAGTCTTATCTCCTCCAACCCTGTAGTCAAGCAGTTGCTCTTCATCGGTGTTTTTACTCCGCTTCTGTTTTACCAGTGAGCTCATCCCATTCCCATTCCCAGTTATGATTACTAACGTGCGTTTCCTCCATTCCAGAGGATTTCTTCCTCTCTTTCTCTTTTTATCTGTTTCTTCTCGTCTATTTTGCTACTAACCAATGCCTTCCTTAATCCACCCTCCCTTTTATCAGCCCATCTCTTATCCCCTTTCCTTTCTATTTCTCTACAGGGTAAGTTATATTTCTATACCTAAATGAGTGTGTGGAGTGTACGTATATACATATATGTATGCATATATATATATATATATATAATTTCTTTGAACCAATTCCAATGACAATGAGGTTCAAGTATTGCCCAAATCCCCATTTCCTCTCCATTGTAAAAACGCTTCCTTCCACGCCTCTTTTATGTGAGAAAATGTTCTCCGTACTACCTTTCCCCTCCTCCCCGTGCATCCCTCGTTCTCCCTCCATCATTTTTTTTTTAGATCATTCCAACATAACCAAAAGATATGGAACACGTTCACAAATTTGCATGTCATCCTTACACGGGACCGTGCTAAGCTCCGCTGTGTCATTCCAATTTTAGTATAAATGCTGCTGAAACAAGCATCATTCCAACTTTCAAGACATTCCTAGAGCCAAGAATTTCAATTCCTACAGCAATGAAAACATGAATGTAGGCTTTCGGTTGATTTTCAGCAACCACTTTCTTCCAGTGTGGGATTATAAGAAAAGGAGAAGCCAAAAGTTGTCAGTATAAAGATTAACTGGAGCAAATGTGGCAAAGGGAGGTCACTCCACTCTCGGAGTCCATTTTTGTGGATTTGAAAATGTCTCAGAAGCATAAAGCCCCAAAAGGAAGCATAGGGAGCCACAGGTAAACTTCAGACCACAAATATGACCGTTGTCATGGCCACTGCCAGAGCTGATGACACTCTGAGCTCTAGAGCTCTCTCTCCAAGTGGGAATTTTTTATTTTTTGGTTTCTTCAATCCTTTTACATTTTTATTCATATTTTCTGTTTCTATATTGCAGTCATTTCTGGGCATACCTTTCTCTGTCTTCAGGGAGCCTCCCCTTAAAATGAAAAAACACAAACCAAAAAGCAGTTATTTAATCTCAAGCCAGTCAATATTCCCACCAAATTTGACAGCAAAGTTCTCCCAAATCTGAAACAAATTACCTTCCCTTATATAGATGGCACTATTGTTTCTGGGGGTTGTTCCAATGGCAGGGTATTCATTTTGTTGTCCATTTTGTTTATATTGTTGTAGTCATCGTGTAAATTGTCTTCATTTCCTTTACTCTGCATCAGTTCAGACGAATCTTCCTGTTTCTCTAGGTTCTTTCTACTTCTTTTTGCAGAGCATAATCATATTCCTTTATGCCTTTTTACAAAGACACAGTTTTCCACTCAATGCTTTTTCTTTGATTTGTTAGTTTATTCTCATACTGTACATTTAGCCATTCTTAAATGAGTAGATCCTGATTTTTCCCCAGTTGTTTGTTCCCACAAAAAGTGCTGCTATGAAGACTTTAGTCTATAGGGGACTGCCTTTGATCTCTTTGGAGTTTCCCATCCAACACTTTCTCTCCATTCACACGGCTACTCTCTTTGTTCAGGGCCTAATTACCCAATTACCTCTCCCTTAGATGATTACATCAGCCTCCTCCATGGCCTCCCAGCCTCATTTCCTCTCACTTTAGTCCATCCTACACACTGCTGCTAAAGCAATTTTCCTTCAGCACAAATCTGATCATGTTACTCCTCTATTCAATCAATGCCAGTGGCTTCCTGTGGCCTCCAGAATAAAATATAAACTCCTTTGTTTAGCTTTGAAAGCCCTTTTTAATCTGGCCCCAACCTTTCTTTCCAACTTCATCAGAAACGATTCAGCCAAACTGGCCTTCTTGCCCTCTCTTCCTCATCCAGAATGTGCCATCTCCCATCACCTTGTCTTTGGCTAGCTCTCCCACACACCTAGAGAATGCCCTTCTTCCTTGACCTGCTGCTCCTCATAGAGTACCGCTCTTCTTTTAAGATGCAGCTGAAGCCTGGGCTTCTGCCTCAAGCCTTTGCCAATCCTTCCCAAGCTTCCTAGTAACTACTTTGCATATGTGTGCACTTATTCCATTTATCTCTATGTTATAAATATTTATCCACGTACTTATTATCTTCCCCATTTGTTGTAAGCTCCTTCCAAGCTCTTGAACTTGTATCTACAACCCCTAGCACAGAAGCCGGTACATAGTAGATGCTCGCTGATTGACTTAGGGGGAAGATTTTGGCTTTCTAGTCATTCTAGTGACCTGGAGTTCATTTCCCTCGAAAAGGGGAAGGAAACACCCCAAGTAGCATAATTAGTCTGGAAGACTATATGAGTTCCTGTGGAAGGAAGGAAGAATCCCAAGGAGAGATTAACTGGAATTTCCCTAAAATACAAGATGGCCCCAGCTTCACTTAGCTCTTCCTGCCTTCGTTTTTTGTTTAGACACAGCTGACTTTTCCCGACCCCATAGACAGTAGATTTTCCTGGCAAAGATACCGGAGTGATTTGCCATTTCCTCCTCCAATGGATTAAGGTAAGCAGGGTTAAGTGCCTTGCCCAGGCTCCCACTGCTAGTAAGTGTTTGAGGCCAAATTTGAACTTAGTGCTTCCTGACTTTATACCCAGTGCTCTATTGCTGCACCAAGCCTTCTTTCTAGTTGCTCCTTGATTTCACATCACATCATGATGACTGCCTACAAGCAGATCATGGGGCTTACAGAATGAGCTGGAAGGGACCATGGAGGTCACCTGTCCAATGCCTCCTTTTTGTAAAATGAAGATTTGAACCCTGGACTTCAATCCCCAGAAGTCCTTGGTACTTCCCAGAATTCCCTATAATCTCACCTGAGTCCTCACCTGAGTGCGAGAACACAATTTAGTATTTAAAGGGCTCTCTGCCTCCCAAGCATTCTCTTCTTCCACTTCTAAGCACACGTGCCTCTCTACTGGGCATGCAAGATGTAAGTGAAATGTGAATGGGCTAATCAGCCCTAGACACGTGTTTTTCTTATTTTGTATTTCTTTTTCCTTGATGTCTAATAATCTTTAATAAACCTCTAAAAATATAACTCTTTATTACTAGAGACTAAATTTAAAATGTACATTTTACAGATGAGAAAATTGAGGCTCAGGAATAGGAAATAACTTGCCCAAGGTCACGCAACTATTAGTGGTGGAGTCTGGGATTTAATCCAGATCCTTTACCTCTAAATCCGGTGGGTTTTCACCACCATACCCCAATACCTCTAAGTCAGGAGAGCCAATCCTCTTTGTGTCCTAGACCCTTTTAGTAGGCTGGTGAAGTCTTTGGACCTCATCTCGGAATCACATTTTTAAATAAATGAAGCAAATGCTAAATATCGGGTAAAGGTTCGTGAAAATGAGGATGTACTCATTTTCTCAACCAATTTCACAATCCTTTTGAAATCTGTCCATGCTGCCCTGTAGATCCCAGTTAAGCACTGGGCTCTGGATCATTCTAGTTCACATATAGCATCTACTTAGTTAGCACTTGTGATTGTCCTGAGTGCCTTATGAAAGAAAGGCATGAAATGTGGCTTCGAAGATGGAGTAGTTTGTGCCTGGAGAGAACAATCCCCAAAGAAAGCAAGAGGGGGCGCTCTTGTCCTATTTTCCTGTGGCAAAAAACAACTCTAAACTTTGTCTTGGTTTTTCTTTAACTCTGGAAAGAGGGGGTTTTCCATCAGTCCAGCAACCCTTTGTGTGCAAAGCCCCATGCTGGGCACTGATGGCACAAAGACCAGAGGCAACAGTTCCTGCCCTCTAAGGGCTTCCATTCTCCCGGGAAAATACAAGAGCCCATGTTGTTCCTCCTTTGTTTCTAAAGAGGACCAACGACTTCCTGGGTTGATATTTTGACTTGTGCATGAATTGAAGGGTGAAGGAAAGTCTTGTACCTCTGGTGTGAGGGTTTGCTGAGCCCTTTTCAGCGCGATTTCCTCTTTTGGTGTCCATCGATCACCCACCTGTCACTTGTGGCTCCAAGAAGCTGTAGCATGTACAGCGGCCACCCCAGGTAAACAGTGTCAGCAGATGGGCCAAACCATTCATCTACAAGTCTCAAATCCATTAGCGAAGTAGGGGAGTGTCTACCCCCAAGCATGGAAAGTCTTCCCTGGGTGGAATGGGTGGAAGAGAGCAATTTGCTTCAATGGCCATGAAAGTAGGGAAGCAGAGACTGTGGAGCTCTTGGAACTTTATTAGATATGGAAGATGCCAAAGTCACATGTCCAACCTGTGCATAACTACTCATCTGAACCCTCAACAGTTCTAAGAAGGGGAGAACGCTAATAACTGGGGTGGGAGGATACAAGGACTCACCTGGGAGGCTCTACAAGGATAACCTTTCGCGGGAAGAAGAAGATGGGACGAAAGGCATCCGTGTGAGCTTCGATCAAATGCCAACACAGCTTTCAAATATTGTTGTTCATCCTTCATTTCCGAAGAGAACGAATGACGTCATGGGGTGATGTTTTGTCTCGAGGCTAAATTAGATTTAAGCGGGGCAGAGTTGCACAAAGTCAGCAGCCTCACGTTGTCTTCCGGAATCTTCCAAGTCCAGCGACAAGACAAAAGCCAACAGGAAGGTTTCGACAATCCCAACACTCATTTCATTCCTAGCGATGGCCAGCAGATGGAGATAGTTCTTTATAAGTGGAGCACATTACCAGACTTCCCAAAAGGCAACTCGGTGGGGAATTCACAAGAGAGATCAAGCAAACGTCCCTTTACCCATGCAGACATTCACTCCTAGAAGAAGGATGGAAGAGGATGCTCATTTACGTCTCCAGTATCTAAGCACAGGAAAATGTCCCTAAAAGCAAAACAATTAGCCCTGTCCTCTGGATAAACCATTTCCCCTTCCCAGCCTCCCAAATAATTAATATCTGTAGGGAGAGGCAGCCAAGAGAGAAAGATGGCAGGGGCTGGGAAGACGGAGGCTGACTCTTTGATCCCAAATGGGGGAAACCATCGACCAAAGAGAAAAGTTAGTGTTTGGTAGGACAATATTAAAAATGATGAATTCTTTTTTTTTTCTTTAAACCCCCACCTTCCGTTTTGGAATCAATACTGTGTATTGGTTCCAAGGCAGAAGAGTAGTCAGGGCCAGGCAATGGGGGTTAAGTGACTTGCCCAGGGTCACACAGCTGGGAAGTGTCTGAGGCCAGATTTGAACCCAGGACCTCCCATCTCTGGGCCTGACTCTCAATCCACTGGGCTACCCACATGCCCCTTGAATTTTTCATAAAGAAATCAAAACCTGTCCATTTTCAAGTCCTCCTTAATGGCCCTGACAAGATGTTCCAAGTTGTTTGGGCTACTTTCTTTTCACTTGTGCATCTTAATAAATAGTCACCAATTATTAACAGCCGAGGCTCTGCACCTGGGTTCGAATCTCACTTCTGATGTGACTTGGGCAATTCCTTTATATGCTCATAGATTTAGGGCTATCAGAGGTCTCAGAGTCCATCTAGTCCCAGCCCTTATTTCACAGTCTTGCCCCTAGTCACAGCCAATAAGCCAGGAGGAGGGATTCAGTCTAGTTCCTCTGCTTGAGAGCCAATGGAGTTTTTGCCTACATCGTGCCATGTTCCTTATCTACCAACTTGTAAAGGCAAACATAATGATATCAGCATTACATTTGTTATGAGCATTTTAGAGTGCCCTCACACATAGTTAGCATTTATTTATTTTATATATTAATTATATTTCACATGTATTATAGTTTATATATTATATTAATTGGTTAATATTATATTTATTTGTAGCATTTGAAGTTTACAAAGTGCCTTACATATCACTGATTTTCTCAACACTGGCAGGTAGGAGTTATTATTATTATCCTTATTTTTCTAGTTAGGAAACTGAGCCTGAAAGAAGGTAAATGACTTGCCCAGAGTCACACAGGTAGGAAGATCTGAGTCTGAACTGAACTTGGGTCTTCCTGACCCCAAGCTCTAACCTCTGAGTAACCTAATCTTTGGTACCACTTTTCCCAGTAGCATATTGTGACGTTCTTTATCATCTTTAAGGTGCCATAGTTTAGTTTGGCAACCTCTTGTTCATGTGTAGGGAAAAGGAGGGATTTCTATAGCCTATAGCATTTTTATCTGATGATTCCTAAAAGTATTGCTTTTATCTTGATTTAAGTTACAGTCTCTTCTCTTTGGCATTAGCTTTGTTAAGTTACTGAATTCTATTAAATAACAAATGTGCTTGGAGCTTGGGATTGTGTGTGTGTATGTGTGAGAGAGAGAGAGACAGAGACGACAGAGACAGAGACAGAGAGACACAGAGAGAGACAGAGAGAGAGACAGAGAGAAAAGGAGGGAGGGAGAGAGAAAGGGAGGGAAGGAGAGAGGGAGAGAGAAAGGGAAGGAAGAAGATTGGGAGAAAGAGGGAGGGAAGGAGAGAAAGAAAAAGAAGAGAATTGTGTGTGTGAGAGAGAGATATCTCATTTTGTAATTTTTTAAACCCTTATCTTCCATCTTGGAGTCAATACTGTGTATTGGCTCCAAGGCAGAAGAGTGTTAAGGGCTAGGCAATGGGGGTCAAGTGACTTGCCCAGGGTCACACAGCTGGGAAGTGTCTGAGGCCAGATTTGAACCTAGGACCTCCGGTCTCTAGGGCTAGCTCTTATAATTTTTTTTTTCAGCATGGAAGAGCAGCATGACTTTGTAAGTAGAGAACGACCTTTAGGTTCATGTACTGCATCAGTTACATTCTGGCTATGTGACCCTGGCCAAGTCATTTAACCCATTAGGGTTCCCAGGCAGTTAAGACTCTAAATTAAAGAGCTTGGGCCAACTAGCATTGGTAGAGGTGGGTTTCTTACTCATAATTCTCCACTGATGAAATCCCTAGCCCAGGCCATGCTACATCCCCACTTCCAATTCGACATTAGTTTTATTGATAATGACTAAGCCTATAATATAAAATGATGGGAAAAGAGCATTGGACTTAGCTCAACCACAAATTCCCCATTACTAAATGGTGTACTTTCATCAGGTCCAATTTTCCAAGACTTTGAACTCGTCCGGTGTCTCATGCCCAATTCCTTCACTCCTATTTGGCCTCCCTTGAACAAGTCAACCACGAGACCCTCAAGAAGATGTTTTCTACTGACATCAGTTAGCATTGATTGGCTGCCCACTGGGGAAACGTTCTGATTTGTGGTCTGTTCCTGTGGATTTCCCTGCACTGGCCCAGGGTTCCTCTCAACTGGCCATAAATGTCTATTTGTGGTCAATTCTGCACAAGGAAGTTTAGATGTTAACTTAGCTCCTAGGAATAAACTGCAGAGTCCTAAGACCTGCTGAGTCATCCCAGTGGCAGGAAAAAAATCTATTTTAAAGCTCTAACTACTGGAAGGAACTTGGGTTTTACCATCATTTTGCCTGCTGTGGGCGGACTTTTGTGACTATTTTATCATTATTGTCGATACAGTGATATCATATTACCTTCCCCCACCTGGCTTTTGGGCGCCAAAGGATCATGGAATGCTTTCCAAGTCCTAGAGGTCTCCACTAAGGGTCCAATTAACTCTAGTAACCCAAGGGAACGTGGTAACAACAGAGACACCCATAAAAACAGAGAAGGGCTGGAAACTTCTCTTCGAATCCATCTTCAAGGCTGGGTGAGAAGCCAGGTTGGGGCAGCATGGATAAGTCAAACCCAGTTTCTCACCCCCCCATTTTGCTAGCCTAAGAGGCATATTCACTCCTTTCTATTAAAAATCATTTAATTGGGGGCAGCTGGGTGGTGCAGTGGATTGACAGCCAGGCCTAGAGACGGGAGATCCTGGTTTCCAATCTGCCCTCAGACACTTCCTAGCTGTGTGACACTTAACCCCCATTGCCTCGACCTTACCACTCTCTTGCCTTGGCTCCAAGACGGAAGGTAAGGGTTTTAAAAAATTAATTAATTAAATAAAATGAGTAGGTTGGACTTTGTGACCTCCAGAGGCTCTTCTATTCTGCTTTTCTTTTTAACCGAGTTTCTTGAGAGTACGTGGTCGCCATTTGATTATTGAGTTGCCAAATAGATTTTTCCAGATCTCTGAATCAGGTTCAAGTTTGAGCATGTTTCTCTTGAAAGATAACTCAGGGTCTGGCTGACACAAGGGACCCATAGTTATCCCAACAACCATCTGGGTTCCATGAAGGCCCTATGATCAGCAAGGGATGGCCCAGTGAGTAACCTTTTCTATCCGGAGGAGAAAATCAGCCACTTGGCTGCTTAAGAAGCCTTTTGCAGTTCTTCATGGCCCCAAAACACTTCATAATAAGATGAGACTGATGTAACAGGGACTTCATGGGAAAGGCAAAGTCAGCCTTGGATTTTCCCACCTTCTCTCACCCACAGAGCAGTTTTAAACATTCCTGAGGTTCCTGTGAGAGGGGAAATGTCTATTAGTCAATGATGAGTTTATGCTTTTTGAACATTTTTGAGCCCGCTTCCAAAATGCTCCCACATTCTGAAATGGGAGCCAAGGCTTTATCACAGATTTCCAGGCTTAATCCATCACGTCTTGAAGGCAGACTCTCAATGACAGCTGAGGCTCACGGACCTGCTTCCTCTCTGTCCTGGCCTTGCCAAGCCTGTCTCCAGGAAGGTCCAATGTCACAGGCCCCTTTCTTAGAAAGATTTCTTTGGGGAGTGGATTTCATGAATGCCAAGTTGTAACCAGAAGACCTCTGAAGACAATTAAAACACAAGGAAGAAAGGCCTTGTTTTCAGTCCATCAGCAAAACTTCTTTAAGTGTCTGTTCTCTATCAGGCACTATGGTAGCCTTGGGAGATAGAAAGACAACAAACAAAATATCTGTCCTCCTGATGAAAGAATAAGCATTGATTAAGTGCCTACTATGGACCAGGCACACACTGGTGACCCAAGAACAAAGAATGAAGCAATCCCTTCTCTCATACCTCAACGTGTTATGTTCATGTGTGCTGTTATTAATTCAGTAGGCAAAGAGGAGGAGGGAGGGCATTCCAGTTTAATATTCTATATGCCAATAGTGAGAACTATTAAAGGAAGCCCATGACATATTGAGGAGTCAGAGAGTACTCTACTCTGGCTGGGGTATACAGTATGTGGACAGGAGTGGTATAGATACAGCTGGAAAATTGGAGTGGCCCTAGGTTATGGATAACCCTGATTTGCCAAGAAAATAAATGTGAATTGTACTTAGAAATCAATAGGATGCCCTTGGCAATTTTTGAGCTGAAAAGTGGTTTGATTTGTGCAAAAGAAATAGTTTTAACAGCTGTTTAGATTGTTTTGATAGCAATTTTGCCTTATTTCTTGGAGCCTTAATCAGAAAAAGAACTGACTGATGGCACCATTTTGTTTAGGCCATTGAGTTTTAAAGTCGATGAGAATTATGCCTTCTCATTAACAAACAGTGAGGTATGTATTATGTAGAAAGGTCAGAGAGATAGAAAAGATAGAGATTTGTTCTTGGGGGAAAGTGGGCAAAAGACAGGAGCTAGTGCAGTCTCTCCTCTGTTCAACCCTTATGCAAAGATGTACATAAAACCGAGAAACACGAGAGGAAGATTTAGGCAGTTTCTTTGGGGCAGGTTTTCTTCAGTTTGAGAAAGTTAAACTCTTGGGATATTTGCTTATGAAGGGATATGATAAGATCCAAGAACTGAGATGAATTTCTGACCCTAAGTCAGATAAGAGCTAAACCGAGGGACTCAGAGGACACCGTGAAGTGGAGATTAGCTTAAAAAGGAAAAGCAAATGTGATTTTAGCATGTGTACCTACTACCTTTGGTTTTCAGCCTGGCTCAGTAGTGCTTCATGGTCATTGCCTGAGAAAGCTGACTGAAAAAGGCTGTAACCTTCCCATTCAGAGAGAGGCTTACAAACCATAACACTTCCCCAGTGGACATGGAAGCCTTCCATGATCCCCCTAAATGAAAATGTAACTCTTTTTCATAGACTATTTAGAATTTGCCTCTATCGCGTTCTACTTTGAGTTGTCCTTCTTTTTAGAGGTTGTGTCCCAGGTTCTAAACTTCTTTAGACTAGGATTCATGATACATTTCATGTTCGCATTCTCACAGCTTTGCACGTGGCAGGTACTTAAGAGGTGTTCAGTGAACTTAGTAAAGAGAGCAGTGAAAATTCCTTGAAGAACAATATGAATTCCAGCTCTAAGTTCTTTGAAGTGTCAACTTTACCCTATTCACCAGTTGCTTAGGGCAGAGGTTCTTAACTTGAGAAAACATGTTGACAACAATTTCAATAGATTTTTAAGCATTTAAAGACATTTTGAAAACTTCAGGGAAGGACTATCCTTCTTCAGTTCACAAACTCCACTTTGTCTGGGCATCCTCCTGTCCAAATCACACTGTCTTCATGAATTGACCACATTCTCCAATCTGAGAGTAGATATCAGGTCCAATTTCTCCCAGAGTCCTTCCTGGGAGGGAGGCAGGAATTAGGGTTGAACAGAGGAGCTAGAACAAAACAAGTTCAGAGAAAAGGCCGCCCCAAACAGGGAGTAAGAAGGAACTTTGGGAGCTGAGCCAGCAGTCTCTGAGAGGGGAGTCCTTCTGTCTGGAGTGTGGTGGTTCAGTAAGATAAATGATGAGAGGCACTGTGCACTCAATCCTGTGTTAGGCATCACACAGTGCTCTGCCATGGCACAAAGGTTGGTTTATTTTATAGGTTC
The DNA here is from genome assembly GCF_027887165.1 of Monodelphis domestica. Lineage (NCBI taxonomy): Eukaryota > Metazoa > Chordata > Mammalia > Didelphimorphia > Didelphidae > Monodelphis > Monodelphis domestica. Next base: position 21,295,627 of record NC_077234.1, read on the forward strand.
AGTGAGTACATACTTTTCTGGGGCCAACTCTGCACATCTGAAGGCCCTGATGTCCAAGCGATGGAGCTATTCCAAGAAACTGCTGGCACTTTCTCTGGCAGACCAAAGTCTGACATCTGCTGGCCTGCAAAGATGCCTGGTCCCCATTGACCCAAATCCTGGAGGCTGGGGCACATTTTTCTCAGCAGAGCCTCTTGAAGCTAGGTTCAGATGAGAGGCAACAACCTTTGACTGCATTTCCTCTGATTCTTCACCCAAGTTTTCTGAAGGAAGCAGCTTGGCATTAAGTGTATGAGAGAGCAAGGCCAAGCCATTGAACGTGGGAGCGTGATGTGGTCCTATGAAGTTGTATCAGGGATGCTGAAGCTCAGAAGGACCTGAGGCTAGAGAAGGAAGCTAAGGGCAACAAAAAGGGGAGTTTGATTCCACCCCTCCCCCCCTGGCATGGAGAGAAAAAGAAGGATCACAGAAGAGAGAGAATCATTGCATATGGAAGATGGGGCGAATATAACAGACACCATTGTCTCTACCAAGGAGAATGACTTTTATGATGGAAAGTATCTTGAGCTAACGCCCAAGAGGACCAAAGAGACGATAAGAATGCCTGGATAGCTTCCATGGATTCAAATGAACTACGTGCTTAGGTCCTGAAAGAACTACCAGATGTGATTGCTGAGTCACAGACTAGATTCAAAGAGTTGTTATTGGTTCAAAGTCTACTTGACATGAGACCACCAATGGAGAATCCCAAGCATCTGGAATTAGTTCCATGATTAGTAACACTTATTAATATAATTAACATTTTAAATTTAATTTAATAAATTTAAATAAAAATATTAACATTATTAATATTTTTGTCAGTGATTTGGATAAAGGCATAAGAAGTGAGTTAAGGCAGAATAAGCACATTTCAAATTATATATGGGGGTAAGTAAGAACATAGGCATAAGCACATAGTGGGGCCTCATGGCCACCCACTAACGAGGACTTTCCCCTGAAATTTAGCATGTTTCCTTAAACAAGGTAGGAACATCCATATTGACATCAAATTTGAGCATGATTGAATGACTCATAATTAGCTAAACACTTGAGTGACACCCTTGGGCTCAGACTGCACCTTAAAGAAGGAGGACAGAGAGAATACTTCAGCTAACACGACCTGGGAGAAGCTAAATAGGCACACAGAGATTTGGGTTCCCTCAGGAGATGCCTACATAGCTCCAAGGCCCCAAGGACCTTCCAGGAAACTCCATGCTTTGGGTGACTGTAGAGCTATAGATATAGTGGCAGCCTGAAGCCATGGCAAAGCTATTCCTGGATAAGCATAAGCATTCTGGGACCCAGTCTCCTGAGAGAAGAGGAGGGATCCCTGGTCAAGATCCAAATTCTTGAGCCAAAAGGAGGGGTTCTGGGACCAACTGTGAGTTCAAAATCAGCAAGGAACAGATAGATCTTCAATGTGGGGAAGTAAACCTTGACCCATCCCTACACAACTACTGTGGGCTATGAAGGACTGGAAGAAGGGAGCTGATTCTCCAATGACTCCAATCCTTTCCCCTAGTGGGAAGATCCCCAACCAAGGAGGAATATTAAAAAGCTGAAGATGACTGTTCAAATTCCTTGAGAAAGTAGGTCTCACCCCTTGGAATGGAGTAAAGACTCTCTCTTTCTATACTTAAATACCACCTCCTCCCAGAAGGCTTTCCTGATTGCTCTAGCTGTAATCACTGTCCTCCAAAATCACTTTGTAACTGTCTGGTTTATACCAACAATTTATCCTCAACATTCCTTTTAACTTTTGGGACTTCCAGGCATTCCCACAATTTTGAATTGAAAATTTTATTAATTTAGAATATTTTCCATGGTTACATGATTCATATTCTTTCCCTCCCCTCCCCCCTGTAATCAACAAGCAATTCCACTCCACTGGGTTTTACATCCCATAATTTTATTAATAACCTCATGTTCACATTAGCATGGGCAACCTTGAACATTCAAGGCTCTGAGCAATAGAGAAAAAATGAGTGGCTATTTGTGTGCAACTTCGTGGAGCAGCTGGTATCCTACTGGGTGCTCCACTGGAGTCAAGAAGACTTCCCGAGTTCAAATCCAGCCTCAGACACCAGACATGCGACCCTGGGCAAGTCACTCCAGCCTGTTTGCCTCAGTTTCTTTATTTATAAAATGAACCAGGGAAGGAAAAGCCAAGCCACGCCAGTATCTCTGCCAAGAAAAAAACCCCAAAAGGTTACAAAGAGTTAGACTGAGCATTTAAACCCAAATGCATTCTGTAAATCCTAAAATAATAGCCCAAACTTGGAGGATTATACAGGTCCCTGGGAAGGAGGGCAGGGCTCCCAGAGGAAGGAAAGAGCAGGATTTGCACCTGGGTCTTTTCTAGTTTTCTTTTTGTTGTTACTGGATACCACAAAATTGATCCCACATTCAACACATTCATTTGAGCACTTGCAAGGGAGCTTAGGGTTCCTTTAACTTCTGGGTAGAGACCTAGACAGGAATTCTATTCCCACGTTTCCAAAGGCGACTCATTTGGAACAAAAGGAGCCAACCTGTGATGTTTTCAAGACAAAGGAAGGTTTGTGCTGTGTGGCTGGACCTGTCTTCTGTAATGTTCTAGGTTGCGGACTGGATAGATCAGATACCTACAAAAGTGATTTAAACTTTCTGGATTATGCTGGCCACTTACTTTTCTCCAAAACTGCTATTTCCATGACAGCAGAATCCCTGAAAATGAAGATTTTCTTGTAAAAGTTGCCCACGGTCTCATGGCCAGTGGGCGTGAGATCCCAGAACTGGAGGTCTGTCAAGAGAGAGTGTTTGTTCATCAGAGCCTGGCTGACTCAGGGCTTGTGGTTCCGAGGGATCTCATGACTGGGAGCTCCCAGGTGGGGGCCCTCAACTGCTGAATTTGTCTCTGGGAAAGAAATGAGGAGGTTTGGAAAGCTTAGAGTGGAACATATTGGTTAGCACTCAATTAGCACTCAGAAAAACTTATTTTCTAGTTTTCCCAACTCCAGTTGACAGAGGCTGACTTTTGTCCTGCCCCCCAACTTCAAGAGAGCAAGGCTGACGACTTTGGGCAACACTGCCTCACTTCACTTCAATTCAAATGCAAGTCAAGATGTCATTAGTCCTTCTCAAAAACTGACGGTCAAACAACAATAGAGGTTGAAAAAGAAATAGCCAATATGGAGGGTTTGATGGTTCCCAATAAATACTAATTTGTGAGGTTAGGAGGGCAACAACAAGCTAGAAAATGTCAAGGACCCTTCAGCAAGGGTGATGGTGAACCTTTTAGAGACCAAGTGCCCAAACTGCAACCCTTATGCAAATCAGCCTATTTCTTGTTCACAATGTTCTATCTCCCATCTCTGTCTTTGCATGCCTGGAATTCATTTCCTTCTCACCCAGGTCAACTCCAAATACCACCTCCCCTATGAGGTCTTCCTTGATTTCTCACATCCCCTGTGAACCCCTCACCTTACTCTGGGGCGGGGGGGGGGGGGAGGAAAGGCTCCCTTTGGGCTTCTGGGCAGAGAGACAGGTGATGGGAGAAATGTTCTCAGGAGCATGGAGAGGGGAAAGGGAACAGACCCCTCTGGCACATGTGCCGTAGGTTCACCAACACAAGTCTAAAGGCTGGGGGCTGAATGATAGATTTCCTCAAACGTTAGCAGCTTCCCATTGCCTCTCAAATCAAATACATACTCCTCTGTTGGGCACTTAAAGGCTTTCACCATTTGTTTCAGACTCTTTCCAGGTCAGTTTCATATTACTAGCCCCTTTGCTCACTCTACTTTATCACCAAATCAACCTATTTCCTGTTCACAAGATTCTATCTCCCATCTCTGTCTTTTCATGCCTGGAATTCATTTCCTTCTCACCCAGGTCAGCTCAAATGCCACCTTCCCTATGAGGTCTTCCTTGATTTCTCCCATCCCCTGAAGCCACATCCATAAAGAATTATCCTCCTATAATGCTCCTCCTCCATAAGCAACTGTCTTCTATTTATTTTGTATATTCTCATTTGTGAATGACAGAATGGAAACTTCCAGAGGGCAGGAGCCATTTCAGCTCTGGTTTTGAATCCCCACCACTAGCATAGTGCCTGGTGGCCAGTAAGCATGTAATATATTGCTTCTCAGTTCTTTCCAATCCCTGACACCCTTCAGGCGCATCTCAAGTACCATTTCCTACAAGAAGTCTAGCCCAATCCCCATTTCTGCAAGAACTTTCCCAATCCCTGTCTGTTTTGATGTTGTTGTGGAGTTGTGTCTCCATCTTCATGGCCCGCTTTGGGATTTTCTTGGCAGAGATTCCAGAGTAGTTTGCCATTTCCTTCGCCAGTGGAATTATGGAAGTTAAGGGACTTGCCCAGGGTCACACAGCTAATAAGTGTCTGAGGTCAGATTTGAACTCAGGAATTTGAGTCTCCCTGGCTCCATCCCCAGTGTTCTATCCACTGTGCTACGTATTATATATGGATATGCACACATAGTTATAGTTATTTGCATTTTATCTTCCCTATTAGCCTGGGAGCTCCTTGTTAGCAGGACCTGTAATTGCCTTTTTTACATACCCAGAGCTGGACATAGAGTAAGAACCACTAAATGATTATCAGTGGACGCAGTGGCTTCCCCAAGGGCTCCACCATAGTCACCGAGGGCAGAACCTCCCAGTGATCCTCAGTAAGCCTCACTAACCACCACATCCTCTGACTTCCAGCTTCTTGCTGTCTGCCCCCAACTGGCTTCCAAGACTCCGTCATTTTATTTTAAGTGAATCAGGACTCTCAATTTACATTTTTACCATGTTCCTGGCAAACAACTGGCTAGTTGATGAAGCTCATGCCCTTCCCAATATGGAGTTTAAAAAGGGGAGTTGAATAAGGGGCAGCCTCTGGTTTGATCGAACACATCCCTGCTGCAGGAGCAACACATTGCTCCAGATTTCTGAATTATACAGTTAAATTAATCAAATGAACAATTAATTAAATAAAATGATTAAATATAAACTAATATAAATTTATAAAATTAATAATAAATGAAATTAGTTATAATTAATAAAAATAAAATTGAATACATTCAATTAAAATTATACAGTTAAAAACAGGAGTCCAGGGCATAGCTGGGTGGCTCAGTGGATTGAGAGTCAGGCCTAGAGATGGGAGGTCCTGGCTTCAAATATGACTTCAGATACTTCCTAGCTGTGTGACCCTGGGCAAGTCACTTAACCCCCATTGCCTAGCTTTTGCCATTCTTCTGCCTTGGAACTAATATTTAGTATTGACTTTAAGACCGAAGTTAAGGGTTTAAACAAACAAGCAGGAGAGTTGTAATAATGCCATGTTTTGGAATCTCCCACTTGAAAACCCCTTTAGAAGTAATTCTGTCTAGTGGGTCCTATACTAGAAGCCTTGAGTTCAAATCTTCCCTCAGATGCTCACTATAGTGTGACCCTGGAGAAGCAGCTTACACTCTCAATCTCAATTTTCTCATCTTTGAATGAGGATGACAATAGTACCTACCTCACAGGGCTGTTGGAAGGATCAAAAGAGATAATATTCTGTCAGTTAAGGGTTTGGAATCAACCCCTTTGGGGGTTCCTTCAAATTCTAAATCTATGATATTATAATGTACTTTTTAAGAATAAGGGTGTTATATACATAATGATATTGTTTTTTGAGTCATTTCAGTCACCTCATTTAAGGTTTTCTTGGCAAAAATGCTGAAGGTGTTTGTCATTTCCTTCTCCACATCATTTTCTAAACAAGGAAACTGAGGCAAACAGGGCCAAGTGACTCTCCCAAGGTCACACAGCTAAGTGTCTGAGGTCCGATTTGAACTTGGGAAGATAAATCTTCCTGATTCTAAGTCCATTCTCTATCCACTGCATCACCTAGGAAGCTGCCCCTACATACATAGGACCTACTATTAATACCTACTTAGAGCTGGAAGGAGTTTTGCCAAGTTCCCTTTTTGTTCAATCAATCCTCTCCTTTCCCCGAAGCATTTGATGTGACACCCACAGCCCAGACAAGGCAAGGAACTTGCCTAAGGTCCTGCAGCTTGGTAGTGTCAGAGGCAGGACTAGAACTCTGCCCCCTGGGACTCTCAGCCTTTCTCCTCCTCCAAGGACCTTCTTCAGCCTGGATCCATTGATGGATGGCTCTGCAGTATTGAGCGCAGCTCTCTGGTCCCCTCTCAGGACCCCGGCGTCCAGGATGTCCTATGCAAAGTCACACAACTAATCAGTGGCAGGGCTGGCCCCAAGTGTCCTGGCTCCCTGGCTGGAACTATGCCCGCCAGCTCGCCCTCCCAGAGCCTTCTCATTAAATAAAAGAACTTGCCTGAGATTCTCCTATCTTGGAGGAACTGCCCCCACCTGCCCAATCCATTTTCCAGTTCTCTAGTCAGACCATAAATCTTCATGTTTGTATGCCAATAGTGTACTGTGGCCTTGATTTCCACTGCAGAAGTGGCGTGGGCAGTCTTAAAGGTACAAGCCAGGGTCAGATGTATTAACTGTGCTTGGTTAATGGTTTTAACCTAGATGGGAAACAGAAAGAAAGTTAGAAAACACCCTCCAGTAAAAAAAGAAGCTGAGGATAATCATTCAAATGCACAATGTTCCTTCTTTCCTTCCTTCCTTCCTTCCTTCCTTCCTTCCTTCCTTCCTTCCTTCCTTCCTTCCTTCCTTCCTTCCTTCCTTCCTTCCTTCCTTCCTTCCTTCCTTTTCTTCCTTTCTTTCTTCCTTCCTTCCTTCCTTCCTTCCTTTCTTTCTTTCTTTCTTTCTTTCTTTCTTTCTTTCTTTCTTTCTTTCTTTCTTTCTTTCTTTCTTTCTTTCTTTCTTTCTTTCTTTCTTTCTTTCTTTCTTTCTTTCTTTCTTTCTTTCTTTCTTTCTTTCTTTCTTTCTTTCTTTCTTTCTTTCTCTTTCTTTCTTTCTTTCTTTCTTTCTTTCTTTCTTTCTTTCTTTCTTTCTTTCTTTCTTTCTTTCTTTCTTTCTTTCTTTCTTTCTTTCTTTCTTTCTTTCTTTCTTTCTTTCTTTCTTTCTTTCCTTCCTTCCTTCCTTCCTTCCTTCCTTCCGCTAGGAAGTAACTAACGTTAAATTTGAACTGAACTCTAGGCCTGGTTCTCTATCTACTGAGTCACTTAGCTACCCCCAACTCTTGTATATTTTTTCAAATAAATGGATTTCTAGCCAGGTTTCATTCATCTTGTTCTTAGGAAACTGATTCTTTGTGCCCATATGTAAGACTTTACATTTATCTCTATTGCATTTCATCTTGTTAGATTCAGCTCAGCCCTCTAGCCTGTCAAGATTTGTCTAGATCCTGAGTCTATCATCCACCATATTAACATTTTCCGATTACTGCCAGTTCCCCCTCTGATGAACACACCATATACCATGCCAGCATTGGCAAAGGGTTTCAAGTGTTCACTCCCAGTCTGCAATTTCAAGCTGCTTGTGAGCCCCTGTATTACCCCTGTATTACCGAGAGGAATTGCTCACTTTGGGCGGCTGACCAGAGGGGCAGGGCATTCAAAAAATATCCTCCGGTGCTGGGAAGAGGAGGAATGGAGCAGCTCCCCAAGTTCTGGCTCTGCACTTCACCAGTGTTGTGCTATGCCTTTATCCAAGGCACAGACAAACACCACCTACCCAACCTCATAATTGTGCAAATGAGGAAGCTCACAGAAGGAAATGCCTTGTGCGAGGTCACACAGGTGGGGTGGCAGAGTGGGGTCCCCCAGATTCCCTGACTGAAGGCAGTATCCTTCCCACTGAGCCCCACCAGTGTCTCAGTAGTCCAAACATTCCTTGGCATGCTTTCGGTTAGATGAATGAAGCTCTTCCTCTCCTGTCAGCACATCCAGCTGTTGTGAAAGCACAATATCCAGCCAGCTGTCTCGTCATATTGTAGCTGCATGTCTGGGTAGAGTAAGCATCTGGAGACCGTCCTCCTAATAAATACACAAGGCTGTCAAGTTGTGTATCCCCCCCCCAGACTTCTCTTCTCCAATCAACATTTATTAAGCACCTACTATGTGTTGCTCCTAATCATTGTCCAAAGCTACAGAAAGGAAGGAGCCAAGCCAGGCTTCAAGCTCACAGGGTCTCCATCACAAAATAACAGAGTTTGGAAGGACAGATGGGAGCACGTGGAGGAGTGGCCATGGATGGAGCCTTTGCTAACAACCTTGGAGAGGGGGAGCCCATCCTCTTCTCCATCTCTCCCCCTGCACCAAAGCCCATTCCTCTCAGGTCCTCTGATTTCCTATTCCGAGAGCTTTCCATTATTTGGGGGGAAGATTGGGGGGGGGATACTATTCACAAATGATTCTTCCCCCAGGGGAGGGAAGAGTTACAGAATCAAGGTAGAGGTGGCATGGCTACGTTGTAGTACAACATCCTGGTCCTGCTTGAGTCCTGGACCTGCCACTTACTGGGCAAACTTGAACAAGGCATTTAATAGGTCTGAGCCTTGATTTCTTCTTCTGTAAAGTGCGGGAGTTGGTTATTTTTATAGGTGGAGAGAGGCTGTTTTTATAGTTTCTTTCAACTATTGTAATGTTTTCTGGGAGAACAATGCCCTCCATGTCTTTATGTATCTTTCCATAGAGCGTAGACTTCCCTTTTGTATCCTGGATCGTTATGCTTTTTTCTTTCTTTAAATCTTTACCATCCATCTTAGAATCAACAGTGTGTACTGGTTCCAAGGCAGAAGAGCTAGGCAATGGGGCTCAAGTGGCTTGTCCAGGGTCACATAACTAGGAAGTGACTGAGGTCAGATTTGAACTCAGAACCTCCTGTCTTTACATCTGGCTCTCAATCCACTGAGTCAACCAGCTGACCCCTCTGATTATTCTTGAGGACAACATCCTGAAATCTCTGCTTGTACCTTGAATTCCTAGCATAGCACCTGGCATATGGTCAGTGCTTCATAAATGCTTACTGATTGATTGGGTCCTTTCTCCTGAGCTTCAGAATCTTCATCCAAAATGGAATGGGAGTGGTTAAAGACGGAATGATCTCTAAGATCCCTAAGATGCTGAATGGCCATGAATTCCAGGAAGGCAACAAAGTGGAAGACCAAAACTTGTCTAATTCCCCTTAGAGCCAACGGGGTCAGTCATTCTTCTCCCCTTGAAGATGGGGAAGATTTTCTTCCTCCAGCTGAGGGACTGACACATTGAACCTAACCCTCTGGGCTCTGTTTGAGCCTTCCATCGTCTGAGCTACCTCCGGGTTAGAAAAATTGCTTCTTCCATTATCACAAAATTATATTTTGCTTCGAGATCTGGCAGATCCCAAATCTGTCTTGCCTGAGTGGCAACAGATCTCCCTTTGGCCATTTTGCAAATCTATAGTTTGTGTTATCTCCCCCCCCCCCCATCTCTCTGCCTGCCAGAATGGCTTTCGGCTTAGATTTCTGTGTGTATGTAAAGTTTACTGTTTCTTAAACAAGTTTATATACTTACAGTTTCATTTCAAGTTGGCTACTGGACAACTAACTTTTGGGTGGTCAGATGGGCCAGCCAGATGTTACTCAGTCAATCAGCATATGGTGGAGTTTACTTAAACTGTACATGGCAATCCGGTTGTTCAAAGCCTATTAAAATGGGGGCAGAATGTTGCGTATGTTGACAAATATGGGCACCATGTTGCTTGGCACATCTAATGATTTTTTCAGTGTTATCGTTGTCTTTTGTTTTTTAGGTCATAATCATTTTGTACACATATGTGTATGTATTTTATTTATACATCCTCTCAAACTGAGTCAATAAGGCTTCATTATAACCAAGAAAAGCACTCCCATCCTCTTTTCTTGAAGAAATAGGGGACTATGGGTGCAAAATATTGCACACACTGTCAGATACGGGCATCATATTGGTTTATTCTGCTTAATTATTTATCATAGGTACAAAAGAGGGTTCAATAGTGTGGAAGCAGTTCTAGCAAGACATCACTGAGCTATTTTTTTTAAAGCAAAAGGCATCAATAATGCACTTGAAAAGACATGCCATTTAGGGGGCAACTGGGTGGCTCAGTGGATTGAGAGTCAGGCTCAGAGATGGGAGGTCCAGGGTTCAAATCTGACCTCAGACACTTCCCAGCTGTATGACCCTGGGCAAGTCACTTGACCTCCATTGCCTAGCCCTTATCACTCTTCTGCCTTGGAACCAATACACAGTATTGATTCCAAGATGGAAGGTGAGGGTTTAAAAATAAAATAAAATAAAATAAAATAAAATAAAAGACATGCTATTTAAAGGGGAAGGAAAACCAATTACAGTATGTAAGATTAAAATTAATATACAATAACTCCAATATTATATTTTATAAGATTTATTAGTAATCACTAGAAGTAAAGGAATAAAAAGGTATTATCTAACAAAATAAAAGCAGGTGCCCAAACTAATCTACCTGCTCAAAAAGTCCACTCCACCAAAGCTGCAACAGAAAGACAGGAAGAAGAGAGGCAGAAAAAGGGAGAATTTATATCCTGCCTACCTTAGTCCACACCGACAGGAGGAGAATGGGGTGCTGGGAAATGAAGTCCTAGGGCACAATATTTCTAATTACACAAGAAGCTTTTTACTATTAATCATTAAATTTAAAAATTATTAAGCATCTACTCTTTGTTCTTTGTTGGAGCGGGGATGGTATGTGCTAAGTGCTAGATCTATAGAAAACCAGTCTTTGCCTTCAAGGAACTCGCATTCTAGTGGGGGAAACCACATGTAAGTAACGAGGTACCTAGAAGATAGATACAGGGTAGGTAGGAGAGGTAGGAGGCAATCTCAAAGGGGAAGGGACTAGTAGATCAAGCGACTGAGAAAAACCAACTGCAGAAATGAAATAAAAAGAGATCAAATGGATCCCTTTCAGTGGGAAGAACACTAGTCATCATGGTTAGCTTTTATTTAACAATTAAGGTTTTCAAAGTTTCTTACAAACATTATTTGATCCCCACAAACACTCTGGGAGCTGGGTACTATTCCCATCTCCCTATTACAGACGAGAAAAGTGAGGCTTTGAGAGTGAATATGATTTGTCCACAGTCATCCAGCTCAGTTAAAGCAATGGAATCAGGATTTGAACTCGGGTTTTCCTGACCCCAGACCTAGGTCTAAGTCGAACACTTTGCAGATCCATTGATTATTTTAAATTTTTGCCAGACAATGTAATGACAAAGAAAATGTTAGTTAAGTTGAAGTTATAATCTTTAATATTTTTGTGCTTCATAAACGTAGTTAATTTTAGCTAATTAGGAGAACAGTTTAATGCACACTGATCAAATCAAATCCATTTTTCTGATGATAGTTTTAAGTCTTGTCCCACCTGTAATACCTCTTGCAGTATCAGGTTCACTGAAAAAGGAAAAACATTCTTTTCGTTCATTCCTCTGACATGCAGGCACCATCATGAAAGTGCAGGGCTCGATGTTAGTAAGAATTCTTTGCAGAAACAAAGTAGGGAGTCCTTGGTGCCCAAGCTCCCCAGGGCTGTCGAGCGGGTGCTTCTGCTTATAGATCAGCCTTTATCTGGCTGTTAGTCATCCGTGGGTCATTTGGGTTGAATGGAACTCCACGGATGCTCATCAATTCTGTCTCTTTGCATCACAGGACAGAATTCATTATCTATAATTGAACCGTGGTCCCTGGGGATCCAGTTGAACATTGAATATCTTCACAGAAGATGATTCCATAACCAGGCTGACAGCTCTCCCCCCCCCCCCCATTCCTAAACACTCATCTGTTTACTGTCTATACGATTCATTGGGGAGGAAGAGGAGGAGGGCTCTGCAGCCCAGAACCACCCGATACCTACGTAGCATTCCCATCGAATGGGTGTCTGCCATCTTATCTGGGTAGGCATTTTTGCCTTTGTGTATCCATGTTGGTAAGCATGCCTGGGCTGTGAAATCACAACACTGTTCCAGGGACACAGAGCCAACTTTTTTTTTTTTGAAATTTCTGAACATTTGGTCTGGAATTCAGACAGGCATGAGTTCACCTTCTGGATCCCAAATGCCCTGGAGGACTGGCCAAAGAGCGGCCTTCCCACACATTCTCCTGATCTCACTCAGGACTCTGGGACTTGTGTGGGTGGTGAAAGGAAGGAAGGAAGGAAGGAAGGAAGGAAGGAAGGAAGGAAGGAAGGAAGGAAGGAAGAAAGAAAGAAAGAAAGAAAGAAAGAAAGAAAGAAAGAAAGAAAGAAAGAAAGAAAGAAAGAAAGAAAGAAAGAAAGAAAGAAAGAAAGAAAGAAAGAAAGAAAGAAAGAAAGAAAGAAAGAAAGAAAGAAAGAAAGAAAGAAAGAAAGAAAGAAAGAAAGAAAGAAAGAAAGAAAGAAAGAGAGAAAGAAAGAGAGAAAGAAAGAAAGAAAGAGAGAGAGAAAGAAAGAAAGAAAGAAAGAAAGAAAGAAAGAGAGAAAGAAAGAAAGAGAGAAAGAAAGAAAGAGAGAAAGAGAAAAAGAGAGAAAGAGAGAAAGAGAGAAAGAAAAAAGAGAGAAAGAGAGAAAGAAAGAAAGAAAGAAAGAGAGAGAGAGAGAAAGAAAGAAAGAAAGAAAGAGAGAGAGAGAGAAAGAAAGAGAGAGAGAAAGAAAGAAAGAAAGAAAGAAAGAAAGAAAGAAAGAAAGAAAGAAAGAAAGAAAGAAAGAAAGAAAGAAAGAAAGAAAGAAAGAGAGAAAGAGAGAAAGAGAGAAAGAGAGAAAGAGAGAAAGAAAGAAAGAAAGAAAGAAAGAAAGAAAGAAAGAAAGAGAGAAAGAAAGAAAGAGAGAGAGAAAGAAAGAAAGAAAGAAAGAAAGAAGAAAGAAAGAAGAAAGAAAGAAGAAAGAAAAAAGAAAGAAATCTCCAAGGGGATATGGAACCGGCAAAAATGAGCTTCTATTTTTAACAATAAATAATGGAAAGCATCTTGAGTCTGGGGATGAAGTTGTAAATAACAGAGAAAATATGAAATCATCTCGTCAGAATTCATGACCATATCATAACTGCCTCCTGAGAAAGTGCATGACTAACCCAAACTGTGGTTTGGAAAAACTGCCCCCCACCATACCCAGCCCAGAAAATAAAGAGCTTTTTGCTTCATTACTACAAGCCCTTCCCTGGATTTCTGGAATGTTCCACTGCACTGATCTCTCTTCGTTCAGAAACGTAGACGTTAGAGCATTTGGATGATTTAGAGTGAACTATTTTTAATATTCAAACGTCTGCTAATGATCATCTGGGCAGACGGGCTGAGAAAGGAATGGGGGCTCCCTTTTTTTGGTTAACAAGTCACTGTACAGACAGGTTTATTATCTGAGATATTAAGCAGAGCTGTTGTTATGACAAGGAAAATAGTATTAGGATCAAATCCCAATCTTTATCATTCTTACACCCACCAGCAGCAAGCGAAGGAAGATGTCAAATCCAGTTCCCAAGGTTGGAATCTGGGAACCCTGACAGCTTTGGGCGGCTGATATGATTTCGTTGCAGCATTTCAAGGTTTAATTTAGTTGAAGAAATGATTTTGCTTTTGGATGTGTTCCAGGCTTGTTAGTAGAAGAAATGACCTAGTCTGGGAAGGAATTAGAGTCATTTGTCGAGATGGGAACCTCCTTTCTTTATGGCCTTTCAGAAAGTATTTGCAAGTCACAGAAAGTTTGGAGCCGAGTCTGTGGCTTTTGTTATACCAGACCCTTCTGCCTCAAGCTTCTCCGATGGTTTGAGAGCTACACGTGGAAGGCATCCAAATCCTGAAAGAGGCTCTCCCTCTGGGCTCCTTATTTGCTCTTTTTTAGTGGCGAGGCAGGGAGAGAGAGAAGGCAATATTCTTCAAGTCAAACGGAATGCTCGCTTTTAATAAGTAAATGTTTTCTAAGATTTACAAATATAAACACATCTATGTGGAATTTTTTCTTTAATTCTTTTAATATATTCTTTAAAAATTATTTTCACAGTGCTTTTTGTGGTGGCAAAGAATTAGAAACTGAGGGGCTGTCCCTCAATTGGGGAATGGCTGAACGAGTTGTGGTATGTTATGGTGATGGAGTTCTAATGTGCTATAAGGAATGATAAACAGGATTTCTTTAAGAACTGGAAGACCTTAGGAGGCAGCTGGGTGGCTCAGTGGATGGAGAGCCAGGCCTAGAGATGGGAGTTCCTAGGTTCAAATCTGGCTTCAGACACTTCTCAGCTGTGTGACCTTGGGCAAGTCACTGACCTCAGGGCTCTGGACATCTCTATAAGTCTCTAAGTTGTAGAGAAGGTGCCAACCTACATTGGCAGAGGTAGTTTACTCATCTGTGAGTTCTCTAAACCAGTGAGATTAGTCTCCTTTCACTCCATGTATAAAATTTCCTTTAAGGTCAATAGAAATTTCAAGCGTATTAAAGGCAATGGGCAGCTAGGTGGTACAGTGGAAAGAGCTTGGAATCAGGAAGACTCATCTTTATGAGTTCAAATATAGCCTCAGATATTTACTGACTATGTGACCTTGTGCAAGTTGTGTAGCCCTGATTGCCTCTGTTTCCTTATCTGTAAAGTGAGCTAGAGGAGGAAATGGCAAACCACTCCAGTAACTTTGCCAAGAAAACCCCAAATGGAGTAACAAAGAGTTAGAGATGACTCAAAACAACTGAATAGCATAGACTTCTTTGGCCTTGGCCAACCATGAAACCAAAGAGAGCACAAAGTGCCCCTCTTCCTCTGCAGATTCCATCTATTTTTTTCAGTGTTCAAGGTAAAGAGGTGGAAAGGGGAACAGATGTGTTAAAGAGCAAACTATTTCTGGACCATCTATAGACTTTAATTTTATTGTTGGTATTCAAAATGTGAGCTCCTTGTTCCATTGGACTAGCCATTACTTCTGAGTGGACAATCCTACCCTTCCTGACTTCCTCCCATACACTCTGTGATCCAGCTTAAAATTCCTTGAAAATGGCACTCCATCTGCCTTCTCTCATCTCCATGCCTTGGAATTGGCTGACCCCCATGCCTAGACTCCTCTGCCCACTTCCCCTTTCCTCTTAGTATCTCTGGCTTCTTTCAAGAGTCAATTTAAATACCGTGTTCTGTAAGAGCTCTTTCATCTGCTTATGCATTCTCCCTTTCAAATGACCTTCATGTCTTGTATGAACCTAGATATTTGCCTGTTTTCTCCATCAGCAGAAGATACACTCATTGAGAACAGAGACATTTTGGGAGACCTTTCTTTGTATGCTCAGTGCCTGGCACAGAGTAAGCATTTCATAATATCTTGTTGACTGATTGACTGGCTGACTGGCATACTGCTCAAGAAAATCGATTATATCAATCTTATCATACTTGTTAGAGATGATGAAGAAGAAAGAAGTTGTAGCTAAATGGAAACATGATTCACAGTTTCTCCTTGAAAAGGCAATTAAGGAATTGGCAGAAAGAGCTTAACTGTATGTGTTAACCAAAAGCAACAAAAATATCATTTTACAGGACTTTTGTCCATTTTGGCCAAGGGAGCTCAGAAGTAAATATTTTATCTGCTACAGAGAATGAAGTAGTAGAGAAATTTTAGAAAGTGCTCAAT
Source organism: Monodelphis domestica (assembly GCF_027887165.1). Taxonomy (NCBI): domain Eukaryota; kingdom Metazoa; phylum Chordata; class Mammalia; order Didelphimorphia; family Didelphidae; genus Monodelphis; species Monodelphis domestica. The sequence continues at coordinate 21,311,199 of NC_077234.1, forward strand.
AATATTCTCCCAATTAAATTACTGTCATAGCTTCTTGAGGGCAGGGACTGTTTGGTGTTTGTCTCTTGTAATAATTGAAATGGGTTTGACAAGTATAAGAATTTTTAAAAATTATTGTTGTGGTCGCCATTTATGAAAAAATTAACTTCTTAAGTCAAAATGACTGTTAGCAGCTTTTATTTACAATAAGGTAGAGATATTAAAGTGGGAAATATAGGAAAGAGGTAAAAAAATAATCTAGCTACAAATACCCTAAGTCCTAATCCTAGTGCCTCCAGACTACAAATACAAAATCTTACCAGAATCCAAAATCCTAATTAGGAAGCCAAAATCTGAAGTGTGAGGAGATGCTGAAAAATCCACTGATAACCTTCAGCGCACACGAGGCTAAGACTGCCAAGAATCTCACCAAAGCTCAGGCTGAAGAGAGTGTCCCACTGAATCACCAACCTAGAGAGAGAGTCTTCCCTAAAGAGCCAAGGAAGGAAAAAAAAATTCTTTTCCTTGGTCTCCCCTTTTATAGCCCTTTTTCCAATTTACTTCCTGTCTCCCACTTCATGGGAACCAATCACAGCCTCCCAATTTGCACTGCCCAAGGGAGAGGGACAGCGCTTGTGGCTGTTGGAGGTATGAGCTTTTTTTTTTAGTAAGTGACTTGTGAACTCTCTTACTTAGTGACTTACTAAGTGTTAAACAGGGGTACTTTTAGTTCTTGATTAACTCAAAATAGACAAAGGGGATAAAAATAATCCTTTCATACTCTATAATTTGAGCACCCAGCATATACCTAACATATCATAATTTAATAAATTTTTCTTGCTTGATTTACTAATGAATATTTGTGGATGTCTGTCTCTGAGAATTCAATATAGTTTTAAAGAATAGCAAGAGAACCTAATTTACTATAAATACCATTGCCTCTGAGGGTCAGCTAATGTAATGATTAAAATATTCAAGAGACTGGTTTGGGGATAAGAACATCAATGTATTGATTAGACTAGCACATAACCAACAAACTAGTAGGTCACTGTTTCTCTTGATGATCAAAGACCCTGAGGGTCCTTTAGACAGATCTGTATTCCATTTGAAAGTTCATTATTCAGCCCCTCCCTAGGACATCCCAATATATCTCTGATTGGTAAACAGTTAGTGAGGAGGTTGTTCATTAAGATTCTCAACATCTCCCCACTCCCTTGGTAATGGAGTCACAGAGACAAGAAGAGCATTTATTGAGCCTTTATTGATTAACCAGGTTTTATGGGGGGGGGGGCGGGTAAAGAGAATATTTCTAGGAGTTTCTAAGAACAAAGAAAATTCAAAGGTCAATAGACGGGGATGGAGCTCCTCTGATCTAGGGCTCTGACACCGGAGTTGATTGGGGGCTCTTTAATCCAGGGCTCTGACATCAGAATTAATACAGTATAGCAAAAATAAACTCAGAATGATGTGAGATGTAAAATGGATAATTCTAAGTTTTAAGCACACTAAATTGAAAAAGTTTGTTGCCAAGATAATAAAAAAGCAGGCAATTGGGGAAAATTTTCAGACAGTTTTAAATAGAGGTTTCATATAGAGAGAGAATATTGTCAAATTTATGGGGAAAAGAGCCATCTCCCAATTGATAAATGGGTGATTTTTAGGAGATAAAATTAAAAGCATATAAAGGTATATAAGCACATGCTCCAAATCACTATTGATTAGGGAAATGCAAACCCAAACAGTTCTGAGGTATCATCTCACACCCATTAGATCAGCTAAAATGACAAATGTCAGAGGGGATGTGAAAAAATGGGGACACTAATATACTGATGGTGGAACTGGGAACTGATTCAACCATTTGGAGAGCGATTTGGAATTACAACCAGAAAGCTACAAAATGGTACATATTCTTAAACCCAGTGATACTATTGCTGGGTCTATTTCCCAAAGAGATCAAGGAAAAAAGAAAAGAAGCTACAGATTCCAAAATCTTTATAGTAGCTCTCTTTGTGGGGACGGAGAACTAGAAATCAAAGGGATGTCCGTTCACTGGGGAATGGCTAAACAAACCTTTGTATATATATGATTGTGATGGAAGAAAAGATGAGCAGATTAAGTTTTTTTAAAACTTGGAGCAAACTACATGAGATAATCAAGAGTAAAATGAGTAGAATAAGAGAACATTATACATAAGTACAAATTTAATATTTGAAGAAGTTGTGAACATTCACCCAAATGTTCTGCACCTTCTAAGGCTTCTGGCGGTGAACCCAAGTGCCAAACTACATAGGTTAAAGAGTGTAGAAAGGGTTTAAGAGCATGTGAAGTGTTTATAAGAGTGTAGGAAAGGTTTATAGGAGAGTGGGAAGGGTTTATAAAGCCTTAAAATAGATATAAATAATAAAATAAATATAACGTCACTACTTCATGAATTTTCACCTATCCTAGCGGTCTCTGGAACGTAACTCCTGTGATAGGTGAGGGATCACTGTGTAGATGTATATATATAAATATATATATCGTATCATATATAGCAATATGCTATATAGTACATATAAGTATCCACATCACACCAGTATTTGCTACACCAAAGAAATCACAGTTCAGACCCCCCAAATAGTACACAGTCACTACTTGAAGGTGAGTCCAGGCAAAAAATCAGAGATCCAGTAGGTAAGCTGCAGGTAAGAGGAAGGAATGGCTCTATGGGTGGTCAATGTAAAGAAAAGACCCAAATCCAGGGAACAGGAAAATTAGGAGAAAGTTCCCACCATTGGAGGACACTGCCATTCTGCCATTAAGACATCTAAGACAAAACTAGATCTCAGCCAGAGGCTCCTTATCTTTCCAAGGAAGAAAAGTCTCAAGATTCAGGAAATTGGTTGCATTTGCCTAAAAGGAAGCATGGAGGAGGAAGAGAAGAGTGGTGATTCTGATGGTATCTGTACATTGGAATTTGTTTGATACTAAAGTTCCCAGCCCTGAAACACTGAATTGTTGGAACAAGAAGGACCATGGTGTCACGGGATTGGTGGCGGAAGAGCTGCAAGAAAGCATCTGGTCAAACGTCCTTATTTTATAGATAAAGAAAATTGAGTTTCAGAGAGGTTAGAAAATTTACCCAAGCTCACGCAGCTAGAGGGAGGTCCGTCACCCAAAGGAGTGGCAAAGACCAAAATAAAGTATAGACTAATTCAGTTTTGCATTAAAGGGGTTTATGGGCATGATCTCCAGTTGGTCAGAATTCCAGAAAGCCAGAGAACTAAGAAGAACATTAGGCGTCATCTGCTGCTGCACCCTCATTGGAACCAATATGCAATGTCTAGCAAAACAAATTCCCATATTGGCTGCGTCCAAAGACATGTGTCTTGGGCATCTTGACTCTATTAGCCTCTCTTTCAAGAAGTGGGCTACCTCCTCTTTTTACAGATGACTAAAATAAGGCCCAGAGAAGTTAATTTCTCTAGCTCATTGCGGTTAGTCGATGATAGAGCCAGGTCCCGAATGCCATGTATCCTACCTCCCTGACCAGTAAGGGCAGTGATAGTCCCCCAAACTGAATTAAAGTTCCTGAGTTAGAGTCTGGTGGGACAAGAATTTTTCTTAAAAAAAGGTTTAGGACATAGAAGTTGGCACAAAATGGAACAGTACTGATATGTTCTACGTGGGAAAAGTCTCTGCAAAGTCGGATGTAGAGGGAATAGAGTCCACAGTGGAGAGTGGTGGGTCTTGGAGTCAGGAAGACCTGAGTTCAAATTCAGTCTTGGATATTTACTAGCTGTATGACTCCAGGCAAGTCACTTAACTTCTATCCTCCTCACCTTCTTCATCTGTAAAATGGGGACCATGACAATAGCATCTGCCTCAGTTTCCTCATCTGTAAAATAGGAATGATAATAATAGCATCTACCTCCCAGGGTAGTTGCCAGGATTAAATGAGATTACACATGTAAAACTCTTTGCAAATCCTTAAAGTGATATAAATGGGAGCTATTCATAGTCTTTCAAAGTTGTTTCCTTTGCATGATTGTGGTCATCATGAAGGCTTTTTTCTTAGTTCTCTCACTCTTTATCAATCCCTCTAAGTCTTGCCAAGTTTCTCTCTAGTAACCATCTTTGTCATTTTTTATGGGGCAGTGATATTCCAGTCATTCATAAAAGTCTTGGGATGGGAGCTGTGAAACAGGGATATAGATACAGGGAACTCCCAGATAAAGAAACTCCCTCTATCAGTACAAGTCAACACCTTCTCTTCGACTTATAGTGTTAGTGTTAGCTTAGAGCACTAAAAAATTAACTGATCTGTTCAGGCAGAACTTGAACTCAGGTCTTCCTGGCTGTGAAGTCAGCTTTCTATCCACTATACTTATGCCTCTTATCACATTCATATACGTACCATAGTTTACTCAGTCATAGCCTAATTGATGGACACTCGCTTTTTTCTTGTTATTAGGTACAAAAAATTATTATGCTCTAATTATTATGCTCTAATTATTTTCAGAGTGGATGAAGTTTTCTTTCTTTTGTAGCAGGGAAAATGAGGAAAGAAAAGAACTGGAATCAGAAGGCAAGTTTCAGACCTAATCTTACCCCTTATTTATTAATTGTATGACCCGAACACATTGACCACATCCCAAAATGTGGCTCTCCTTCTGCCTATGGGGCCATCATCTCTTTGTCGGGAGGTGGTCAGCATTCTTCCTTTGGAATCATGGTCGGTCACTGAGTTGATCAGAGCCCTTAAAGTCTTTCAGAATTGTCCATTTTTATACTATTCAGGCAGGTAGGTAACAGCGGAGAGATAGAGTGCCTGACCTGGAGACAGGAAGATGCATCATAAGTTCACTGCTAGTGATGTGTCCTGGGCAAGCCCCTTGCCCCTTTTTGCCTCCACTTCTTCATCTGTAAAATGAACTGGGAAAAAAAAGGCAAACCACTCCAGTATCTCTGCCAAGAAAACCTTAAATGGGATCCTGGAGAGTTGGATGTGACTTAACCACAAAAACAATGTTTATGGCATGCTAGAAATTTTTCTCTGAGTTCTGTTTACTTCACTGTCCATCAGTTCATACAAGTCTTCAGAGCTTTTTCATTTTTTATAGCACTTTCATATACTATAATTTGTTCAGCCATTCCCTAAATGATGGGCATCCCCTTGTTTCCAGTTCTTGGCCACCACAGAAAGAGCCTCTATAAATATTTTTGTGTACTTAAGATTTTTTCTTCTTTCTTTGATCTTCAAGGAATAGCCTTCTAACTGGAAAAGAAAATATATAAAAAATATGCTGCATAAGTATAAAAGTAATAAATTCAAATATATCCCAAATAATTAAATACAAGGTAGTTTTGGAGGGAGGGCACTAGCAGTTAGAGGGTTCAGGGAAGGCTTCAACAGCTGCATGTGCACAAAATTATTTATGGCAACTCTCTTTGTTGTGCGAAGAACAGAGAGCTGAGAGTTTGCCCATTAATTGAGGAATAGCTTACCAAATGATAGCATGCTAATGTAATGACTATTATTGTGCTCTAAGAAATGATCATAGAGAAACCTGGAAGATTTGTATGAACAGATGCAGTGGACAACAACAAAACTGAAACTCGGAAACACTTAAGAACAGTTATCAATACATCAACTAATCATGATTCCAGAGGACTGATAGTGAAACATATTACTTATTGTCAGAGGACTGGTAGACTCAAAGTGAAAAATGAGACATGTTTTTGATAGCCATTGTGGTTTGTTTTGCTTGACTGTGCATATTTATGGCAAAGTGTTGTTATTCATTTAATGGGAGAAAGGGAGTTAGGGAGTTGAGTGTGATAGGAGATTGTCACCAAAAAGAAAAAAAAAGAAATGAAAGAAAAGAGGGTTATTGAAGCATTTTACAACTTGTCCTAAGGAAACAAAACAAAACAAAAAAGGCAGAAGAGACTCAGACATTCAGGACAGCTCAAAAAAGTTAAAATTTGAAATTATCAGATATTTAAAAGGAAAAGCAAGCTGTATGTAATGTTCATGGCTCCATGTACAATATTTCTTTACCTTGTAAATTATACCTTATTTTATTTGGTTTCAGTTCAGAATAAAATAAAAATGTTTAAATTTTTTTTGGGGGGGTCATATTTTATTTTATTTTTTTAAAATATATTTTATTTGATCATTTCCAAGCATTATTCATTAAAGACATAGATCATTTTCTTTTCCTCCCCCCACCCCCCATGGCCGACGCGTAAATCCACTGGGCATTAGATGTTTTCTTGATTTGAGCCCATTGCTTTGTTGATAATATTTGCATTAGAGTGTTCATTTAAAGTCTCTCCTCTGTCATGTCCCCTCAACCTCTGTATTCAGGCAGTTGCTTTTCCTCGGTGTTTCCACTCCCATAGTTTATCCTTTGCTTATGAATAGTGTTTTTTTCTCCTAGATCCCTGCAGATTGTTCAGGGACATTACACCGCCACTAATGGAGAAGTCCATTACGTTCGATTATACCACAGTGTGTTTGTCTCTGTGTACAATGTTCTCCTGGTTCTGCTCCTCTCGCTCTGCATCACTTCCTGGAGGTTGTTCCAGTCTCCATGGAACTCCTCCACTTTATTATTCCTTTGAGCACAATAGTACTCCATCACCAACATATACCACAATTTGCTCAGCCATTCCCCAATTGATGGGCATCCCCTCGTTTTCCAGTTTTTGGCCACCACAAAGAGCGCAGCTATGAATATTCTTGTGCAAGTCTTTTTGTCCATTATCTCTTTGGGGTACAAACCCGGCAGTGCTATGGCTGGATCAAAGGGCAGACAGTCTTTTGTCGCCCTTTGGGCATAGTTCCAAATTGCCCTCCAGAATGGTTGGATCAGTTCACAACTCCACCAGCAATGAATTAATGTCCCTACTTTGCCACATCCCCTCCAGCATGTTTAAATGTTTTAAAAAGCATTTCTCTCCTCTCTGTGACATGGGGAGGAGGGAAAGACTGTGGATATGGGAAAATGCATATTATGTCAGACTTTATTAATGTGCTGATCTAATTTTTTTATTTTTCTGTGTTATGAAGAATAAGTAGAAGGGGAAGACATGTTAAGAAATAAGGTGACATCAAAACCTGCACTATTAATAAAAAAAAAAACTATTTAAACCCCCTAAAAATCATGTTGTATGATGATCTTACCCTGGAAAATGGAAAAAAGGAAAAGATATTGACCTTGATTATCTATTTCCTGCAAAAGTTCAGCTGATGTAAAACATCTGCCAGAAATGCTAAGAAATTGCCTTAGCCAGCAAACACTTGATCTCCTTGCTAAGCAAAGAGAGATGGAAGCCAAGGGCAACCCTAGGAAAGAGTATAAACTTGTTTTTTGTTAAACGCTTTGCAAGAGAATAATGGAAGGTCATGAGCAAAGTCACCCCTTAAAGACTGAAAAGTAGTATAGGCAAAAGTAGTGTCAGTAGAGCACTTAGTGTGATGCCCAAAGGACAGGCATCATCCTGAGAGCATTCTTCTTCTTCTTCTTTTTTTTTTTTAATTTAAAACCCTTACCTTAAGTCTTGGAGTCAATACTGTGTATTGGCTCCAAGGCAGAAGAGTGGTAAGGGTTAGGCAATGGGGGTCAAGTGACTTGCCCAGGGTCACACAGCTGGGAAGTGTCCGAGGCCAGATTTGAACCTAGGACCTCCCATCTCTAGGGCTGGCTCTCAATCCACTGAGCTACCCAGCTGCCCTGTGAGAGCATTCTTAAATGAAATTGGCAGAAAGACAACAAATAGATACAAAAGGGAACAGATTTCACCAACTATTTGTAGCCTGAGATCCCCTTAAGCACATACCTCCTAAAAGTACATCTAGGATCAAGGCATGGTTTTGCTAAGCATTTATTCAGGAGTCCACACTTGCTGCTGCTTGTTTTTGTTAAGTGAGATTCATGTGGAAGACAAATGAACCCAGAGCAAAGTTATTTAATTAGAATGGCAAGGTGGATAGCAAGGGAAATTCTCCCCTGCAGATAGGAGTATATTCTGCCACAGGTTGCCATGCCATCCCTAGGAGTAAGAACACACAAACTATAAAACTTGCACTTTAGCTCTTTCCCAGTTCAAACACACAGCTTCCCATTAAGCTGCCATTTGCTGATTCTCTGCAGAGATACTGATGTCAAATGCTAGAGTGCTTTCTGACCTACTACTTTTGGTTACTGGATCTCCTCTGAATTGCAGCTGCTTTGTAGACTCTTTTCTACAGGGGAGGGTTGACAGCTCTTTTTTTTTTTAAGAGTCTAGCCCATAGCCTCAAGGACAACTCAATTTTCCTTGAGTCAAGTTTGCTGCTACAACCATCCAACAAATTACAAGAGTTCCTTGGTTCATATCTTTAGTTTGAGCAGCTTTGTTTCCCTTTGAGTGCTATAGAGTTATAGAACTATATACACAAGTAACAAACGCAAATGTGAGGACTAAGGAAAAGGAATGCTGGGAGATGAAGTCCAAGGGTACAAAATTTTCTAATCACACATCATACAGCTAATAGATGCCCATGGCTGATCTGAAGGTCTCCCTGACTCCTAGTAAAACATACAGGAGTCAGAATGGTTTTGAAAGTATTATCCCCAAAGAGAAAAGAAAAAAGGAAATGGCTTATTTGCACAAAAATGCTTACAGCAACTCTTTTTGTGGTGGCAAAGAATTGAAAATTGAGAGGATACCCATCAGTTGGAGAATGGCTGAAAAGTTGTGGCATATGATTGTGGGAATTCTATTGTGCTGTAAGAAATGATGAACTGGCTGCTTTTAGAAAAAACCTGGGAAGACTTCTATGAACAGATGCAAAGTCAAGAGAGCAGATCCAAAAGAACAATGTACACAGTAACAGCAATATTGTAACAATGACCAACTGTGAAAGACCAAACTACTCTGGTCAGTACAACGATCCAACACAATTCCTAAGGATTCCTGATGAAAAATGCTTTCCACATCCAGAGAGAGAATGGATGAACTCGGGTCCAAATTGAAGTACAATTTTTTCACTTTTTAAACTTTTTCTTGCTTTTTTGGTAACCTGGATAATATGAAAATATGTTTTACATGATTTCACATGAAAATTGATATCATATTGTTTGCCTTCTCAGTGTGTGTGTGTGTGTGTGTGTGTGTGTGTGTGTAGGAGCTGCAAGGAGGGAGAGAATTTAGAACTCAAACTTTTTTTAAAAGAATGTTAAAAATAAATATTAAAAAATAAATTAGTATTTTATATCTCAGGGAGAAGATATGAAAATATTAGAAAACACTATGGATGTTATTGCTACATTAAAAAGACTGAGGTCATCAATAGCTTATTTTCTTCTTTTTATTAAATGTTTATGAAAATGATGTATACATTTATCAAGGATAGCCAATTTCATTTTTGAACACCCCTTTAGGACCTCATTGGGGTCACAAAGAATCAGACACAACTGAAATGACCAGACACCCAAACAACAATTATTTGTTTTTTCCAGACAATGCTTTACATCCCATACAGGCATCCCTCCCCGCCACCCACACCCCTGCCATCTTCTTGCCATCCTCCCTGCTGCTATCTCTTCAGACTCTCAAACCTCTGAGCTTCCAGAGACCATGCTCTGGAATTTAATCAGCTCACCTTTGAAGCCCCATGTCTTGGGGCTGAGATGACCTGATTGTTGAGCAGATGAATACAAACTCACATAGGTCACTGTAGCTAGCCTCCTCTGGACAAGACCCTCCAGATGACACTTCACATCCAACCAGTCATCCTTTTGCTATCTATCTCATACATATTCTCCTCCATTGCCTCCACCCAACATTTTCCTCTTGCTTTGGTAAATAAAGGCAATCAACACAGTCATTACCAGAAAAAGAATGAAGTGGGTTAATCATCTCCTATGATTCCACTGACCACCCCTGTACTTTTCTAGACCAAAAACAGTGCTGCCTAGTAACTATTCTTTTATGTGTGCCTCTTCCTATTAGAGTATAAATTCCCTAAAGATAGAGATTGTCTTGATTTCACATTTGTATCCCCAGTGATTAGCACAATGCTTGGAACACTTAGGAAATGCATTTCATTCATTCATTCATTTGTTCCTCACATTGAGCCTAAGTCTCTACTTGGGTTCTTTGCTTCTAATATTCATTGCTGCAGTCAAGCAAAGTGAGTCTAATGTCTCTGTGACATGATGAGTCTCCCTGTATTTGGAGATGGACATCATATTGCACCTCTTCTCCCAGCTAAGCATCATCAATTCTTTTCTAATGGCATGGTTTTGCCTCTCCTCACCATCATGGCCCTTCTTCTTTGGATGCCTTCCAGCCTGTCAATACCTTTCCTTAAAACGTGGCAACTGGACCTGAATACGATATTTCAGCTGTGGGCTGACCAGACTAGAGAACAGTGGAGCCATCTATCATCTCCCTCCTTCTGAATATTAGGCCTTTGAAAATGCAGCCTCATATCGTGTTAGCTTTTTTTGGCTGCCTCTTAGAGTATTTCTCAGCCAAGGAGTCAGCTCTTCCCATATTAATGGCCTTTCCTCTCGTTTATGCAATGATATTTCTCTGCTGTACAATAACACATGCCCTCATCCATTTCAAAGTACACATACAGAAGGATTCCTTAGGATAGCATTTATGTACAGAATAGAAAAGTACCCCATTTCCTATCAGTCCATTAATGTGCCATAGCTTGATCATTCTTCTTCAGGAATGATGGTCTTGGAGTCAAGAACACATGAGATTGAATCCAGTCTCAGATGACTACTAGCCTCCAGATCCCAGATAAGTAAGTCACTTAGCCTCTCTGAGCCTCAGTTTTCTCATCTATATAATGGGGGTGTCAATAGCATCTACTTCTCCTGGTTGTTATGGGGATAAAATGAGATGATATGTGTCAAATACTTGGAAAATCTTAAAGCACTATATAAATATTAGCCACCATTAGCTTCCATCGTCATTATTAAGGTCCTCTTCTGTGTCATATCACAGGTAGACCAGTTCTCCCTGTAAAAAATACAGTCATTCTTTCTTGGTAGTTCACTTTTCTTTTTTTAGACCTTTACCTTCTGTCTTTGAATCAGTCAGATCATTTCTCTGAACCAGCCTGTCTGCTCTCTGGATTCATGATCCCCTGCTCGGATTCCCCCACATCTGGTAGGGGATAGAGCCTTGGATTCAGAGTTGGAAGACCTGGGCTCCATTTTCACTTCAGCCATTGACTAGCTCTACCATGGCCTAATATCATGGCACTAGAGGTAGAAAAAGGCTAAAGAGGTTGCTAAGGAGACAACTGAATTTAAATCTCTTGTGTTGCAGATGGGGAAACCAAGGCTTACAGAGATGAAGTGACTTGCCCAAGGTCAGAGGGGTGGTAATTAGTAAAGGAGAGATTTGAACCCAAGTCCATCTGAACTCTTACCTTCACACCACATTGTCCCTTCCCTTCTCAGGTCCCTTTCCCATTAAATAATGGGCAGGGTTGGATGAAATTATACTGCAAACTCCTGGAAAGTGGGGACTGTTTTTTGCCTTTCTTTGATTCTCTAGCACTTAATCTAGTGCCTGGCATATAATAGATAAGGGTTAAAAAAAAGAATGACTAATATCAAGAACCCAATTATACTTGATTTCCTCTAGACCCACTCAAAATGGGGTGCTCCCAAATGTACATTTGAATCTCAGGTAAGGTGGCAAATCACTCCAGACCAAAGAGAGTTAATTAGAGTGAAGGGGGATGCCTGAAGAGCTAATTAGGGTCAAGAGTAAGTTTAAAGGATGGAAAGTTGAGAAGAGAAATGGAAAAAGAGGGTTTTTTTGGGGGCAAAGGTAAACTAAAGCCAGAAAATGAACTAGAGGGGGCAGTAGAAGCAGATCTCCACACACACACACACACATACACACACACACACACACACACACACACACACTGCACTTCTAGCCTGTGCCCCAAATTAAAGTCCTCATGACACTTCTTAGTGGGTTGGTATACAATGACACCCCCAATATCCTATCAGTTGCCAAGTCTCCTCCCCTCTCCTCCAATAGCCACTTATGTATCATGAATAGAAGAAACAACATAGATACCGAAAAGTCAATACAAGAGAGAGACACACAATATAATCCATGTTATTTCTCAGGGTAAGATGCCAGCAATTGAGAGATGATAGGTAACTCTTGAGTTGAGCTTTGGACAAAGCTATGAAATCTATGAGTTAGAGGTCAGGAAGAAAACATTTTAGGCAACAGGCACAGCCTATGCAAAAGCATGGAGATGGGAAATTAAAAAAGCAGACAGTGACCAGTTTGGCTAGAATGCAGTGCATGTGAAAGGGAGGACTGTGCAATGAGTCTAGAAAAGCAGCCTCAAGTCAGTTTGTGAAGGACTTTAAAAGCCAAAACGAGGAGTTTATGTTTATTTGTATTTGTATTTAGAGTGAAGAGGGGATCACTACCCTTGCCCCTGCTATCCAAGAAATTTAAGAAACTGACTGTGGAGTTAGGAGAGTTCTATCCCTGTCTCCACTTGTGTGACCTTGAGTAACAGCCTCAGCTCTGACATCCCATGCTTCTAGGACCACATCTTTATTTAGAATTAGGCATTAAAAGAAAGCAGGTCAGACAGCACAGCCCACATTTTTATTTTCTATTTTCTGTATCTCAGAGGCTAATGAATGAGCACCGATGTGATCAGAAAGAAAATAAAGGGGGAAATGTAGATTCTACAAACTAGACTGAATACTTTCAGCTCAGTTGACTCCTTTTAAAACATTTTAGAGATTTTGAAGGTCAAGAATTAATGGTTTGCTCACTTCAAAGGAATCAATTTATTTCTTCAGGGTTCATTTTTCAGGATCAATCATTATGCGTCACCCAGAGAACTTAAGAAATTGAACTTCTGGAGTCCATTACTGTAAAACACTCACCGGCTTCTAGGAGACTTCAAGCTGCCCCAAGTCATTTTCGAATAAATGCCAAAGAGAGTTGACTTTTGGTTCCTTCATCTTAAGTGTAGTAGCTTCTAATAATGTCATCATGCAGAGCTATTCTATAGCACATGGAGTGGAGGGCTGGCCAGCATCCAGGGAATTTGGGCAGTGAATATAGCCAACCAGGTAATTTGGAGGAGGGAGGGAGACCCTGCTTTCTTTAGCCTCACTTTTGTGGGTAATTCAGGCCAAAAGTAAAGGTTTTGTCCTGAATAATGGCTAGGTAGCTTTCTCCTGGGGATGCTGGTTCCAATGATTGATGATGTCCCACATTTGTCTTTGTTCCTACGTACTATTTCTCTAAGGCTGTACCTCAACTTCTCTAAAACATCAGGACAATTTCATTTGAAGGTTGGGATTCTAGGTCTTGCTCTGTCTCTGCTTGGCTTTGTGGGCTAAGGCAAGTCATTCAGACTTACTGTAACTCAGTTTCCTCACCTGTAAATTGGAATTAAATGAAATAACCTCTAAAGTCTCCCAAAATCAAAATATTATGCATTGGAATCTATAGAACCTGGGAGTCAGTGGTCACCTCCGGACACGAAGGACCTTAGTATGCTTTTGGTGGGGATCTCTCACTTGTCTGGAGATCACTGCTCCCACCCCAGGGCAACATCAGCAACTTTGTGGTTGTTCAGTCATTTCATTTGTGTTTAACTCTCTGTGACACCACTTGGGGTTTTCTTGGCCAAGATCCTAGGGTAGTTGCCATTTCCTTCTTTAGCTCATTTTACAGATAAGGAAATGGAGGCATAATTAAGTGATTTGCCCAGGGTCACATAGCTAGTAAATGTCTGGGGCAAGATTTGAACTCAGGAAGATGGATCTTCCTGACTCCAGACCTGGTACTCTATCCTTTGTGCCACCTAACTGCCCTCCCCTATGGGCAGTACACGCTCCCCTTTCAAACACACAGGTTTACAAAGCAACGCTCATAGAATAGGTTTTATTTAACAAGTGAACAAATCCAGTAGTATTTATTAGGCACCTCTATGGGCCATGTACCGTGTTAAGCTGAGGACCCCAAGCAAGGTAAAAACAGATCCTGCCCTCAAGGAGATCACAGTCTAACTGGGTAGACAACAACCAACTATGTGCCATAAGAAGTACATACATACAGGGGAAATTGGAGGAAAGCTCAGAAGAAAGCTGGAGTTTCTATGTCTTTAATGCAGTAAAACACAGAAATAGCCAGCATCCAAGTCCTTTTAATGTTATGAGATGATCAACGACTTTCAAGTGGGCCCCTTTTCCCAGGATCCTACATAGCAACTACTAGGTATAGCCCAGAAAACCAGGGACACCAGGGCTTGCTTTTCCACTGACAGCTACTTTGAATACTCAGCTTCTCTCTAGTCTTGTTATCTGAGCCTCCCATCTTCCTCTTGGGCACTGAGATGGCTTTTTCTCTTAGATCATACTGCTTCCCAAAGAAAGAGAACACAGAAGGGGACTGGGGAAGGTGTAAAGTGAGCAGAATCATCGTGCTGAAGGAGTCCTACCATGTCGCTGAATGCCTGATCTCATGACTGTGAGTGCAGATTGTGAGCCCTTCAACCCTCCATTGAAAAGCTTCCTCTTCCAAAGTCTAGAGGCCATTTCTCTGGTTCTTTTAATATTTCATGGATACCAATGCACATTTTTGGGCCGTTCATCTGTAATTTAATTTCTGTAGCACGGTCCCCATCATATCTATACAGGATTGTAGGAACTCTTGCCATTTTCCTGAGTTTAATGGACTATGGCTTTGGGTCAGTAGGAATTCAACCCCCTGCAGCAAGACTTCATCCAATGAATTTATTTGCTCACAAACCAAAAAAGTGTGACATACCAAATTATCAGTAAAAGACATTTAAAGAAAACAGGGTATTTAGTTACATGAACAACATCGAATGAAACAGCAACACTCTCTTCTTCTCATATGTCTCCCAGGTAGCACTGACATCAATTCCCTATTAACTGCTCTGTCTTCCTAATGCAGAGGGAGTAACAAATGCTGTCATTCACAGCCAGGCATCAGCATGGGAACCAGAGGTTGTTGCTTTCTCTCAACATGGGCACTGGAGAACATGAAATACA